>NW_016908500.1:1493619-1532686 GCF_001483705.2 Eufriesea mexicana | reverse complement strand
TAATAATAAATAATATAAAAATAGTATTAATATTAATAATATTAGTAATATTAAAGGAAATTTCTTTGTTATCGACAATAGTCACGGATAACTATAATAAAATTCCAATCATTCATATTGATTACAATAAATTAATATAAAATATTAAACTTCTGTCATCGATAATGATATTTTTCAACTAAAAAAATGTGAACCATTTGTGATAATTATTCATAAACAGAATAAATCGAAACTAAATTTTTTTGTAATTTCATTTTTTGAGAAATTATTGAGATTTTAAAAAAAATTTGAAGATAACTGTTATTTTGGTCATCCATTTGGATATCAAACTAAAATTCATATTTTCATCTAACAGAAAAAAGTAAGGATCTGAAACTCGAAATCTCGAAACTTTTCGGAACTCAAAAAGTTTCAAATGCTCAAAATTCAAAACTATTTGTTATTTTCATAATTCGAAACTCTCGAAGCCCAAATAAATAGTAAATAATATAAATTTTTATTTTTCTACTCTATCTCTAGTTTTGCGTAAACGTTCGTTCTACAAATAATAAATTCTTTATAGAAATCTGATATTCCGCAAATTATGTTTATTTAAATTATTTTCAGTTCCAATATATTTAAGTTTCATTTAATTACATAATTATATTCAATAAATAGATTGATTTTCTAAAAAAGATGTATTATAAATTCAATTCCTGATAAAATGAATAATATTATTATTAGAAGCATAGAGAAAGGGTAAGTATTTAGAGTTTCTCGAGTGTCGAGTATTTCGAGATCTCACAAAGTTTCTAATCCAAGTTTTGACAATCTACAAATTTCATTTCGACCCATCTCCAAAAACCAAGTAGTTCTATAATTTCATTTACCATCAACAAGATGCTTTAATGCTTCTGCAAAATAGCAAAAGTAAACCTTTCCTGTTCCTTTCCTTTATTCCTTATTTATCATTCTCGTAGAGAACGTAGAAGAAGAAAAGAAAGCCACGAAACAGAAAATATATTTCAGTGATCCTCGAAAGTATCGATGAGAATGGTCGTCGAAGGGAAGAACACATAAACGTGGATACGACGAACATGCTCGCTCCTGTGAAGAACATGACTATCTTAGTGCATCAGAGTCAGCACGAAGGTTGCATGCACGTCTACATTGATTGCGCTTATCAAGGTGTGATACCATTGAGGAAAACCTTCCGGAAATTTGCAGAAAACGATGACAATCTTCCTGTAAAAGCGGTGAGTCATTTCAATAAAAAGATATATCGACAAAATTCTTTTTCTAGGTACATTATTAAGGCTATAGTAGGATAGAAAATTTGAAATTTTGTGTGTATACGTAATGTAAATTCTTTTTTATTTTGTTAATTAAAGTTGAATAAATTTCTTGTATGTGTAATTGTATATTATAGTACACTAAAGTAAATTGTAATATATTTATAAAACTGTATTATAGTGCATTATATTAGATTGCAGTAATAATATTGTACTATGATTTACTGTCTTATATTATATTATATTATTGTATATTATTAATACTGTATTACTACATGCTATGTTAAAATACAATAATAATATTATATTAGAATATACTATTTTATAATATACTAGTAATAGTATTTTATATGTTATCGTATATTATACATGTACACTTACTATAATATAATCATAACAATGGGTTAATTCAACAATGCAATTAAAGTCATATATACCAATAAGTATAATAAACTCACTATGCATTTCAAATGGATACACATCAAAACGTTACTTCATATCAAGCTATAAAACAAATAAACAAATAAGAATCTCTGATAATAAGAATCTCTGAATCAAACCTAATTTATTGAAAATGAAACATTTTCATTTATCAAAACCTACACACAGTGCCATTTAAATACTACCACACACATTGCTTCAGTTTCTATGACTTGAAAACTAAAACACCATAACAAGTTCAAATAATCATCGTTTAGAAACAGCTACCAGGTTTGAAAGATACCAAATTTAACAATTCACTGCAACCATGCTTCTGTATACTTCTGAAAAGCAGTAGCTAATAATGAATTAAAGTAAACATCAGGCATATAGGTTAGAAACGTTTACTGCGGAAGAAGATAACAATCGATCTGCCTATTTTCACGTTACCGTAGGATAAATCATAGGATAAACGTCCAAACACGTTACTTTCTTCTTTTTTCCTGTCATCAAGAATTTCACAGTCGTTAACGGAGGAACGGTGACGTTAGATGTCGTAGGACGATGTCTTTCCAAATATGGCCGGTCGGTCCAAGGCTGCTCGCCTTTATTACGTACAGCTGCTAACTCACGTAACGCATTTAAGCATAGTGAATTGATTTCGATTCGCTTAGACTTCATCCTTATTGAATATTCACGGCCCACTTTCTTGCGGTTACGTTCGGGATATGCATAGAAAAAAACAATGATGAATCGCGATCGCGTAATTTATGGTAGAAAGGGTGAGCAAACAAGTCTCTTTTTTTCACTCCTGTTTTCCTCCTCGGCGTTCAATATTCATGAAAACTAGTTAACGTTTTGTTTTTTTCTTTTTTTAGCAAATGACGTTTCATGCGTTCTATGAAAATAAACTTGTCGGAGGTGGCATTGTTTACTAACTTGCACTTCGTTATTTTATGGTAGTATTGTAATTTGGTATTGGTTGTAATAACAGTAATGACAGTTGTAGTAACAGTTAGTAATAACTGTGTATTAACAATAACGTTTTGTATGTAACTGAAAACGTTTATAAAGTTGATCAATTTTCTTGTTGCTCGAAATGATTGGTATCCTGATTAGGTACCTGCATTGTTAGATATAGTTAAATTTCGCGATGAGAGAAGTAAAAGTATGCGAGTTTTCATCGAAAAATTTTCTGATTAGATGAAATTTGAACAGCTATTTCGATATTTTAAGTTTTTGTAATTTGTCTCGAAGTAACTGTATTTGAATAATTTAAATATTAAATAGTTAAAATAAAATAATTAATAGATATTGGTTGAAAAGATTTTCCATAGGTAGATCGAATTAATCCAAAATGATCTATAATATTAGTATATAAAAGAAATATGGAGAAACGAATTTATCCATTTAAATGGTAATAGTAAATCATTAATCATTATGTGTATGAAGAAGATGATTAATTCTTAAAGATATCTTATCATAGAAAATTTTTATCATTCTTAAAGGTAAATAAAAATGAAGCGGAAGTTGCATTTAAACACTGAGTTGGAATTACTATACTAGTCAAGATACAAATAATCGTTTATGATTTTCTGTTTTTGAATTTATTCAAGACACGTAGATGATTTTGATACAAAATAATTATGATTTTTATTGACATAAAAACATAATTATATATTGTATTTAATTATTCATGCTATATCACTTTAATTTTAGCATGTATGTATTCTCTATTTAAATATGCATTATACGTTGATTATTATAATGTTAAATAGGTATAAAAATTGTAAAAAAATATTAAAAATATCGTTTACATAGTTAGTTATTATGGGTTTTTTATTACATTACTCATTTTAAAAAATTACTTTTCTTCAAACTATCTCTTTCCTTTATAATACTAGTATTATTATAATTATACTAATTTTTGATATATTTTGATAAATTTTGATATATTTTAAGTTGACTAAAAACTATCTATTATCGGTCATCGATAATATAGTATATCGAATATATAGTATTAAATATAGTATTATCGATAACCCATAATTGAAACAATAAGAAATACTATTCTTCTTATAATCGTGTCTCTATCATATTCTTCATCATTTTGTTCGTTGTTAACCCATTGTACTATGATTTAATTCCAAACACTTTAATTGAAAACATCATAATTGTAAAAGTATTTAATTTTACTTAGTACAGAAATGTATTAATTAAGAAACAAAAAATATTTAACATAACTTAAAGAAATTGCATAGATTTCGAATATATGTACATATGAATTTTGCACAGATAATTAAGAGCTAACTATAACATTAGGTTGCCCAAAAAATGGCATTGCAATTTTTGGACTAGTTTCTATTAATTCTATAAAAATTATTCTATAATAATCTATTTAACTAGTGTCCATTTTTTAATAAGAAACAATGTTTTTAATTAGAATTTATTACTCCGGATCAAATTGGTCAATATATATATATATTATATTATTGAATAAAACTTTGTTTGTTTCAAACGAAATGATTATTATTTTAGGCTAAAGATATAGATATCATTTCTCAGTTAACCCAAAATATATCAATGAAGAACGTTTATATAATTATGCGAAAATTGTTAATTCTTTTGATACTGATAATTTATAATATTAGTATATAAAGGAAATTATTTAAAGAAAATTAGTATAATTATAATAATATTAGAGATTTTAAAAAAAAGTGTTAGTTTGAAGAAGAGTAATTTTTTAAAATGAGTAATGCAATAAAAAGAATTTAATATTCAAGAGTTCTGTCGATGGAAATTTGTGTTGAAGAAGCATCAAGTAATAAAAATGTCATATGGTGACAACGTTATATGTGTGGACAGAGTATCGAATAAATATATGTACATATACAAATATTTTTTTAAAAGTTTGGTATTTTACATTCTTAAATATAATGTTAACAAGATAAACTAGGTGTTAAAAAGCCTTTACACCTCCGCAATTAGAGGTGTAAATGACACTGATGTCATCTTATTAAGCATGCATGGGAAAAAATAGAACGTCATTTAAGTAAATATTCAATCTTAAATAAATATAATTCAAAAAATTCATTTGCTATAGAAATGGAGAAAAATCAATGAAAATATTAAGAAAGATTCAATTATATCGATATCCAGTTGGGTACAAGTAATTTTAAGCAACAAGTACAGTGTACCCAATTAATAACGCAGGGTTCCCAAATGTTAATCGATTTTGATAAAATTAGCGGAGAATATATTCTTGCAAAATTTTTCCAAAAAGTATTTAAACCGTATTTTTTTTATTGGCAATTATTCATCTTTAGAAGACGAAAATGCTTGAATGAATTGATAAAAATAATTTTCAAACGTGCTGATATTTTGGAAAATTACTTATGTAGTTAAATTTGTTATAGAAAGTGTATAACATTGGTAAACTAGAAGTTTTTCTGTATCGTTTATTTTTATAATTTTCTAGATATTGAGAAAAGTATAATTTTCATCTTCACCTTAGAAAATTACTTTAACTCCATAAATCAAGACTATTATTAATAAAAAAAAGGGTCTAATACTTTTTTAAAAACTATATTCTGTAACTACTAGTACATAGAAAACCTTTCGTGTAAGTACTATTGTTAAGTTTATTTATATTTAAAAGGAATATAAACAAACAACGAAACATCAGTTGTGTATATTTGAAAATTTTGATTTTACATTTATTTTTTCCTTAATAAATTTATAAAAATCATTTTATGATTTTATGGTATAATATCGAATGTTGACATTAGGTTCCTTATAAGCAATCAAGAATATATCGGGTGTTCCAAAATTCACGTAAGAAGTAATTTTGACAGAAAACAGGTTTTTAATTAAAAATTGTAAATATCAATCAACAATGAAGATGCATTGTTCTTTCACGTAATGATCCATTTTTAATAACCCTGAACTGTCAGCTGTTACGCTATTTTTTCTTTCGTTGACAACATTTTATCGTACAAATGGTGTAAAATTAAAATCTTGCGTAAATTTTGGGACACCGTATAGTCATAGGTAATCATAAAACGGTTCTTCACTATATACTTTTATACAATTTACGATGTTTCAGGAATAAATATCTAAACGAAGAATTTTCTTTTGAAAATTTCATTTTATCATTTTAGTAAAATCCTCGTCGAGCTTTAGTCCACGGACTGTATTTTGTATTCTTCTGGAGCGTGTCTTTCCAAGTTTTGCAGTTTCAATTTTTAATCAATTCTATGGACAAAATATCCATACCATTATTACATTAAATAAAATACATACTTGGCTAAATGATCATATAATTAAAGTTCATTTCGTTTCACAATAGATAAGGTACATTAATGATTTTTCTAACACCTGTCATGCTTGTCAACTATCAATAAGCCTAAGGCTAGAGTAAGTTCACTATAATTTTTCTACAAATTAAGTACCAGTTATTATCTATATACGAGTTAATCAAATTTAAACATGACAACAAAATAATAATTTAAGCACTTATAGTAGCAACAAAAAATTTGAATATTATAGATACAATCTTAAAGTCTAATATATATAGGGTGTCCCAGCAATGGTGGTATAACTGGAAAGGGGGTGATTCTACATGCAGAAACTAATCGAATATTTAATCGTAAATATTCAAAATCGATTCTCTCGACAATGAAGCTTCGAATGAAAAAAATTCGATTTTTATTTTCGATTTGTTCTTTTATTTAGAATCACTGTCCCCTCGATTGTACCACCATTATTCGTGTATTGATAGTCTATTCATATAAGTCATAACTAAGTGCACTCGCATTTGGTAAATATTCAAATTCGATTTTCTCGGAAAGGAAGCTTCGAATCAAAAAATTTGATTCCTTTTTTTCGATTAGTTTTTGAATGTAGAATCATCAATCAATCGTTATCATTGCTGAGGTACCCTGTATATATCTTGATTTATGTGTGTATGATTGGTCTCTGATAAATCCCATTTATAACAGGATATGACTGTATACAAATAAATAAATATATATAAAATTATTCTAACTTAACATTTTTATATGTAAAAAGATATTTTCAGTGCATTCGATGAATTATATCGTCCATTTTATCACAGGAGTAACTAATCTCTTGGTCTACAGTGTTTTTCTTCGTAAATAGAGTTAATCATCTAACTCCTGGAAATTATTATCCAAAATAATAACCAGTATATCTACTTAAAATATTATTACAACCAGTCCCACATGACTGTTTTATGTAACAATAAATTATTTCTTTTTTAAATACTGTTATAACAGATTGTCCAAGAAAACAAATGTAAAAAGCATGAAAACATAGATGTTTTGACAAAAGGTAGTATGTATTCATGGTATCGTAAATAAGCGAGTATAAATGATTTTTCTTCTATGGTGAATTTTTCTGCAATAAAGCACACTTGTGTAAAAAATTATTAAAAATTAGTCAACTTACTCTTTTTAACAACTATTATACCAAACTATATTGAATAATGCGTTATTTATATACCTTGATCTACATAATTACCAGATTAATCCTCTAATTTAATTAATTAACAAAAATAGAATTAAAAATGTTATACATTATTAAGAAATTATAACGAAAATATAGGGCATTTAAAAGTATCAAAAATATATGAATCCATTTAGAAAAATATGCTACTATCATGTATCTTTTACATATCCACCTGAAAAGAAACTAATTATTAAATTGCTTTCTACTTCAAACAGAACAAGTTCCATTTGAAACATTTTTGAAATAACAAACTCTTACCATTGTATTCACAGATTAAAACGAGTCACCCTGTATAACAAGCTCATAAGACTAAATTCGTTAAGATTGTTTTCTTTTATTATATCTCCTTTGTCAGTTACATTTTGCACTGATTGGCATTAGGAATTAGTCGAATTTATTTATCAGTTCAACCTCTCTTTAAAATACGTCGAAAAATGCATCACGATTTCGAAAAGCCAATTCTCAAAAATGCTGTGTTCAGTTTAGGGGAAGGAGGAACCACGTGAAAGTGTATCCACTAATATCCATCAGAGATACTCTAAAGCGAGAGAACTGCAATTTGGCTGACATGGACACGTTGCAGAACATCTTCAAGCTGAAAGAGTCACACGAATGTGCTCCAAAATCGACCAAAGATCATTCGGATGATTTCGACGAACTGCTGATCAACATGTATAGACCTCACATAAAGTTAAGCGGCAAGCAAAGTCATCATCGATCGAAAGCACATACGCACGACTTCGGTACCAGGTCCTCAGACGTGTCCGCAGATCAGTTCGACGATTTCGATGAATCGGATTTCAGAGAGACGCATCGATCGAATCACGATCATCGTTTCGCTGAGCGAGGTCAATCGAATTTATACGATAAACGCGTTAGCGAAGATGATAGCGGTAAATATGGTTCAACGAGTGACCTCGGAGTTGATCAGCCAGATCTTTCAAATCATATGAAACGAATGCAGCGAACACGAGCTGAGTACTTTGATGGAACTGTTCCTGAGAAATTAGGAAAGTTTAATCATTCTGATGAATTAGACGTGTTGAGTCAATCGGACGGGAATTATAAACGGGTTCCCAGAAGAGGGGACATAGCGATTCAATCTCTGGACGAAAGAGGTACGTAGCTAATATGAATTATGCGGAAGATGAGTTAAAAGAGTAATACCTTTGCTAGCTTTGAGAAACCATTATTTTCATTCAGCTAGTTAAATATACGTGGTCTGACGAATATCGAGTAAAAATTTCAATTTAAAGTTTTGAAAATTGACCAAGTATATGAACAGAGCGTGTTCAATAAGGAATTGGTAATAATCTAGATTTTCTTAAGATTGTCCTTAGAGTAATAAATGATAATAATAATTAATGTTTTATATTAGAAATTAATATTAGGAATGAATATTGGAAATAGACATTTTGTATTAAAAAATTAATAAATTTGTTCTTACTTCTAGTTCTTATTTGAAAATTAATTTTTCATATTAAAAAAGTAATAAACTTATTTTAAATTCTTATTGGCAATTAATATTTAAAATTAATACTTAATTCTACTTAATACTTAATTTGTAATTTTCATAGGACGTACTTACATAGTACTTGCATAGTTATATTTTTTAACAAATATAATGTTATATATACAATCAACAAAATTAAAAAGCAATTTGATACTTGTCAGCTATATAACATTTTGTAACATCAATGTAATAAAATCATAATTGCTTATAGTGAAGGATGTTTGTCTCATAGTAATGTTTTTATGATGCTTCTTTTATGACAGCTAATTGATTAACCAGGAAGTTAACGCCTAGATATTCCTTTATAGCCTAATGTAACATTTTTATAATCCTGTCAATTACATTGATTTATAATATCCATTTTTATCTCCAATACACAATTAAATAAACTGTATGCTAATTTTTAATAATCACAATATTTCATATATATATTCTTGTATAAAATTGAATTGCTGATACAAATTAATAGTCACTAATATTTCAGTAATAACAAATTGAATACATAAAATTATTACATATGCAGAAAATTATTACATTTTTTCATGTATCATATATGAATTATAAATATCAAATATTTTTCAACATCAAATTCCTCATATGAGCTTACATAACACAAACACAACTAATGATTTTTATATCTGATATTGATCCTTGTTTGTTATCTCTGATCTCAAAATCTGAGTAGAAGAAAAAAGAAATACAAACCAAATAAAATTATAATACTGCAACTATTTCCGTATAAATTTCTCATATTAATGTATAAGTAACGATATTTTAGTTATTTACAGATCGAAGTCATTGAATTTTTTAAAATTTTAATAACAGAATCCTTGTTAGTTGATGCTTAACATATTTTATAAATTTATATTTTTTATTTTGTAAAGTTAATCGATTTGAAAAATGAACACATCATTTATAACTACTATATAACTGAATTATTAAGTGATATTAAAATATTAATTACCTATTTAAATTAACTAATTGTGAAATGTAATTTCGTAGTTTGCCTAACGGATAATCAGATTGTGAAGACATTGAATGAGCTGATCGAAGCTACGAAGAAGGTCTGGCGAGAAATAGAATTAAACGTGAGTAATAAAGTCGGTCATAATTATTCAAGAATGTTTAATGGATAGTTAATGATATGTTCTTTTTTCAGAGACTGGAAACACAACACCTTCGGCAATTAATCGAAAATTGCGCAGCCTGTCGTATGCTCCCCGGTGAGTGAAGTTCAGCTGTATTGAAAGAATTATTAATCAACAGGAAAATATCTTGTTTGTCTATTTTTTCAAATTTTCTATATGTTCTTCTTCGACGCTACTTTCCTTGCTTTTTTTCGACTGTTTGATCCGTGACCAATTTCCATGCGTTCAGCAACAATTTTTACAAACAGCAGTTTTTACGAGTATCTACATCGATGTACAACATGGTCTTACGTTGCAATAAATATGTGTTTTTGGCAAAATGAAATAATTTTCTGACTCGTAATTTCATGGGACGTACCGTGTAAAAGATGTCTGAAAAGTAAGAGGAAATTAAAAAATAAGGAAAAATGTCTGTGACATATCTGGAATTCGATGAAAAAGAAATTTTAACCGATTAACTTTGAATAAAGAAAGTAATTATAACTTCAAATCAACTTCAAAAAGTTAATCGAAATATAAAACATGAAAATTTCTAAATAATTATACGGATAGTAATTAAATGATAAACAGCTTTTTTTACAAAAAGTAAAAAATTCAAGGTACAAGGAAACATACTGAACTTCACGTCTTTCAATTTTCAATAATAAATCATAACGTTGGAATAAAAATAAAATTTAAATTTACTTTAAAAATGATTACTCTAATATCGATATAGAAAATGAATATAATAGGGAAGGTAATATAAGAGTTATAAAAAATCTTATGTTACCATATCAATGATTACATAACAAATTCATTAGTCCAATTAGTCAAATTCATTATATAACAAATTCATCAGTCTTGATTCCTTCAGATGGACATGGGGCTGTATTGAAATTCAATTGATCATAATCACTAAATACTTAAAGAATCTTAGTTTTCCATGGAAGTGATCAAGGATAAAGTTCCTCGAATAACAATGATTCATTAATTCGAATCAGCGTTAACCAACGCGATTTAATAAATAAACGATACTATCGTATCTTAATCAAGAAAACTGATGTCACTGATAATATAAGGGTTAACCTATAAATCAAGATACTAAGAAAGTGACTGAATTATTACGAAGACCTCTTAATATGACGACTATGAAGATACATACCCACAATAATGAATTCACAATATTTTATGAAAATTATTTAAATTTATAATAATTCATCTTTCCTGATTTTCTTCGATTATCTGCAGTTTAAAGTATTCGAAAATATCAGTACAGTTATGAATAAATAATATTATCTGAAAAATATAATAATATTTTTTTAGAAAGACATACAAACTATTTTTCCATAGGTTATAGATTTTTAAAAAAGTTAGTGATTGGTCTGGTAGAGACAAGTGTACTACGTTAATCATCGGTAGTTGTATCGTTAAAGCAGATTCCGTGTTTGCCCGGATCTGTTTTCGCGAAGAAAAATGTTGATGCAGACAGGCGGAAATTCGTCAAGTCGGAATGTGGCCGAGCTTTCTTCTTGGAATAGTGATATCCTGATAAGATCCTGGTCCTGGTAATTCCGTAGTTCCACCGACGACCACGACGGCAACTCCCCCTCCTAGTTGCGATTACAAGTCGCCGTGCTTCCCGGGCGCTGACTGCCGTAACACACCACGCGGGCCACAATGCGGAGCATGTCCGCCGGGTTATACCGGCGACGGATATCGTTGCATGAAAATTAGTTGCGCGCACAACCCTTGCTTTCATGGTGTTCAATGCTACGACATCGCGAATGGATACAGGTACGAACACTATTATTTAATTTTGCCGCGCTAATGCAAATGCGTGACGACAAAAATGACATGCGCAGTCCGCGCAGTGCGCAAGACACTTGCGCAAGATGCTTTCCTGCATCGCAATTCAGGTTATTCTTATGCATCGTAAATACTTCGCATAGAATCTTTGTTGACACGCGTATGTGTATCGTGGAATGATTTAATGACATTAATGTATATTTTTCTTATAATTAGTGTATAATAAAGTTGAGAATTTGATCGATCATCTATTCGAATATTAAATTTATTGGTGTTAATTACCTAAATGATAGGTTATCGAAAGCAATAGATATTTCTATTAAAGGTTATATGCATTTCTACAATAATTTGTACTGGAACTACTTTGTAGAAGTACTTTATGCTTTTCTTTTGCTTTCAGATAAGCCACACGATATAGCAAACTTTTGTAATTATTATATGCTTTGTATATCTACATTCTTAAACTCCTATTTTATTTAAATATTATTTTATTATTATAGTTTATTGTTATATCATTATACTGGTGTAACAGTCTGTTTATAGCAATTATTTATTTCTAGGTTTCAAGTCAGGAGAATAAGAAACTATAATCATTTTAATTATAATTTTTTTTGTAAACAAATATTATGGTTATAAAGATTGAGAGAATTGAGAATGTTCTATTCTTTAATACTAATGTCATATACAGTACGTGACAAAATAATGGAACATTCCATAATTTTTGGTGTTTCTTGAATTATAAAGTGGTAAATCTCGGTAAAAACATCATATGATTATAAATTACATTTAATTTTATAAAGGAATAAGGGAAGGTTTGTATTATATCGTTAATAAAAATAGTGTAAAAAGAATTGTTTTCTTCTTTTGGTAAAGTTAATATTGATTTTTATTTAGACAGGAGTGCAATTATGTATATCTTTATAATTTTATTAATTATTTACTTTAATTATTTTTCTCTATGAGTATTATATTTGGATATGTATTAAAGATCGGTAATTCTAGTGTTACTTATGATTTTATGCTAGCATTGCCAGCTGTTTCATAGTAATTGGATATTTTATTAAATTGGATATTATATTAAAAAAGATTATCATAAATAGGTTCAATTAAAACTAGATTATAAATAAAAATAGTATCACGTATGCTGCCGTTAAGCGTAACCATAACCTAAATTTAAATAAAATTTTTTACAAATATTATGAAAAGTTACTCAGAATGATGACCTTGACGATATATCTCAAACTTATTATATTCATATCGTATCATGACATTCAGGATTAATTATTTTTTTATATAAAACAAAAAGATATTAATGAATATTTTTAAAATGCTTTCTTAATATGTGAGTTTAGTCTATAAAAAACGTAGAACATTACATGCAATGTTTATTTCTTATGCTAGATGGCACTAGTTTATATCGATACGAAAGGCTGAAGAACAAAATTCTTTACTAACACTAAACCTTCCATGATCAGTCAATTGACCATTTTCAAATTTTCGATTAAAAATTCTATTTTCAAGGTTATAGCTTTGGCCACTTAATGTGGCGACTTTTTTTTATAATACTTATAACCTTTATTTTATTTTATTCTATTATATTTCTTATAATAACCATTTTTCGATATCTACCTTTCTTCTTATCTCATTTCTTCTGAGTTTCCATATTTTGAGATTCCAATAAATAAATAAAATAATTTTTTTGGTGCGACTTAAAAATTATTTTTTTTTAAATTATTATTATTACATTAAATTAGTTATATTCAGTGACGATATGTATATATGAATTGTTTGTAAGCGTTAATAATTAAACCAAAAGATTTAGAACCTCTTCAGTATCTTAATTGAATGAACCAATTAGAAGGCAATGCTACAATTTATTTTGTCTGTTATCTCCTCATAATTGCAGGCTAGTTAGAGCGTTAGTTACGTGATATAAGGCAAAAGCTTGAAGAACACATGACAGAAGAACACATTTAGTTCAAGTACACTCTAATTGCACCAATGCATCAATTGCATCAATTTGATGCTTTAATTCAAAACTTTGCTATATCGTGAAGGCTAAGATTCTAAGACATTTTATCTTATTACGTAATTCGTTGATTATTATTGCAGTTTATTTTTTGATAAAATGATTTTTGCGGTCATCTCCTTAGTGAATATATGATTATTACTATATTATTACTATAGTATTATTACTATAATACTATAATCAATGATTATAGTATTAGTAGTATGATTATAGTATACTATACTATATAGTAGTATGATTATAGTATAATCAATGATTATAGTATTATAATTATGATTCATATATCAACGATAATTTAAATGGACCGTCATTTAAACAGAGATAAGTCTTTGGAAAATGATACTTGCTATTAATACAAATAAAGTAATTAATATATTGTTTACTTTTCCTTTTATTTACAAACTTTGGTTAGATAATCGGTATCTAATGTGTTATTACGAATTCATTAATGTTAATAATATTTATTAACATTATATAATGTTTTAAAAATATTATTAAAGAAGGGTACGAGTTGAAAAATTTTTTGCCATAAGGCTGATGATATTTTTTGAGCAGTAAATAAGAAATCGTATAATAATTAACACGTGGAATTATTTAATTTCGATACCTCGTACACTGTTACATTATTTTAAATTTGATATATTAATTAATATCGAGCTTCGAAATTTTATCAAATGGCGACTGAAAGGCGCCTTTCGAGTGCAAAGGGTTAATATTACATTAAATTTATATACGTATATTATTATTTAAAAATATTTAATAACAATATTAAATATTGAATTCTTTTGAAAGAATAAATATTATACAAATATAGGTACATAACACACGATTCACTTTTGTATTTAACAAAGAAAAATTTTTATACTATCAGATGACTTCATGTTACGTACCATATTTATTCATAATTTTTTATTAAAACGTTGGAATTATTTATTTTTTATGTTTAAAATTATTTAAAAGGATTATTTAATTACAGATAACATATTTAAAATATCATTTTAAATCATATTATGTAAAAAATGCATGATGAAAGCACTTCTAAATCTTAAGGTCAACAACTTTTTCTTTCTACAGAATATAGCATCATATATTAGATTTTGGATTATAGCAAAATATAAAAGAACATCGAATTTTGAGTAAAAAAGAAGTTTATTAACTGAAGTAACAGCGTACTTGTTCTCCTGTGTCGAATATTATTAAAATGTTATATTTAAAAAAAAAATATTTTTCATAGTAATATTATTATAATAATTTTGTATCCTCTGTATAAAAGGAAACTTCATATATCCACATACTGAAAAAAGCAAATTATGTGTCACCCATTCTTAATTTGGTGTATTTTAAATACAATTCATTATCTATTCAAATTTATGTAATTAAAAATGCTATTTGAGTTAGTATTTATTCATTAATCAAAAAAGTACTAAATTCTAGTTATTTTTCCTAGCTACAGTCCCAACAATCTATAGATCTTGGAAAACCGTTCTATCATAAAGCTACCTTCCATGTTTTTATACTCGTAGCTAATAAATCTTATCGCTTTTCTTATATTCATGTATATTTTAACTTGTAATAGTATAAATATTTTTCAGTTGTGGAAAATGTCCCTCCGGTTATGTAGGCGATGGAAGGCACTGTGAACGTCGTAGGAATGGCTGTGAGTCGCACCCCTGTTACTCAGAAGTGCAATGTGAGCCAGTTCTTTATCCACCGTATTTCAGGTAATAGTAATAGCACATCAAGTTATTTCATGCATTAACCTTCAACTGGTAACGGGATGTCAAATTGACTTTGTATAGATATCAATGACACGTGTCACATTATTGTATTTATGCTAGGGATGTTCGAGAACCCAAGATTTCAGGTTCGATTCGGATTGGATATTCTTTTAAGTTCGAATTTCTCAGATACCCGAAGATGAAGTATTTGTAATTGAAATTGGATACTGAATGTTTCGGGTACCTAAAATTAAAATCGAGTTTCGAATGTGTCAGGTACCCGAAAATGAAGTCGGTCACCCGAAGGTAAAAACGAGTATTCGTAATTAAAATCGAGTCTTAAATGTTTTGGGTACCCGAAATTGAAATCGAGTCCTAAATATCTCAGATACTCGAAAATGAAGTTGGTCACCCTAAGGTAAAATTAGGGTAATTGAAATCGGGTTCTGTACGTTTGAGGTACTCTAAATTGAAATTGGGTTCTGAATGTCTTAGATGTCCGAGGATAAAAACGAGTATCCGAAATTAAAATCTGGTCCTGAATGCTTAATATACCCGAAGGTTAAGTCGGGTACCAGAAGGTAAAATCGAGTACCCAGAAGTAAAATCAGGTACTGAAGGTAAAATTGGGTATTCGAAATTGAAGCCGGGTACATGAGGTTTCGGGTACACGAGGGCGAAATCGAGTACCTGAATGCCTCGGGTACCCAGCAATAAAATCAGGTACCGAATGTAAAATTGGGTATTTGAAATTGAAACCGGATACAGAAGGTTTTGGGTACACGAGGGTGAAATCGAGTACCTGAATGTCTCGGATACCCGAAAGTAGATTCTGGTTCCGAAAATTTTCGTGTTATACGATATAAGCATGATTTTTGATGTTCGTTCACAAATTTTCCACCTAAATATTCAGATTTGAAAGTGTTATCGTAGACATTCGGGGCTTGGAAAAATTTCGGATCCAGACCTGACTCGACTCAATTAGATCACTACTCATCCCGTACCTGAAACGAAAAATTTTAGATAAAATTAAGTTTTGCATCTTCTAATTAGGCAATTAATTTTTAGATGCGGTCCTTGTCCAAACGGATACGCTGGTAATGGTTCCACGTGCATTGACATAAATGAGTGCGAAATAGCGCAACCTTGCCATCCAGGAGTACGATGTATGAATCTCCGTCCAGGGTTCAGATGCGAACCATGTCCACCAGGATACACTGGGGTACCAATGGAAGGAATTGGTTTGGAATTTGCAAGAGGTCGTAAACAAGTCTGTCAAGATATAAACGAATGTGAAAATAACAATGGAGGTTGTGATCCATATATGGAATGCATTAACACGGAGGTAATTTGTAAATAGTAATGCAATTTTAAATGCATTTTTTTTTAATTATACATGATTTATAGTCTGTATCTATTTTATATCTATAAAATATATGTATATTATCTATAATTTATAAATAATATATGTATATAAAATGAAATATATAAAAATGTCTGATTCTTATATATTAATTTAAACAAAACACATTTATTGTCATTTTTTAATTATATATGATTTATAATCTGTATCTATAAAATATCTATTTTATATCTATTTTATATCTATAAAATATATGTACATTATCTATAACTTATAAATAATATATGTATATAAAGTGAAATATATAAAAATGTCTGATTCTTATATATTAATTTAAACAAAACAAATTTTTTGTCATTTCAGGGTTCGTTCAGATGTGGTGCTTGTAGAGCGGGTTTCATAGGAAACCAAACAGTTGGCTGCCACCCTAGACACAGTGTCTGTCCAGATTTAATAACTGTTTGCGACGTAAACGCAGACTGCATTTGCATCGAGGCAAATGAGTACACATGCAGAGTAAGACCACAGGCCTAATTTGACCATTTTTGTTTTTTTAAGTTTTTGATAATTATGTATTGTGTATCTAACTTTTGTATTAACTTAATTACTTTATATATGAACACATTATGAGTTAGGTGATTTTAATTATTTAATCTTAATTTTAATTATTAAATTATTAAACAAATTATTTAATTTTAATTTTTTTTTAGAAAAAGGTATCTTTTGTCTTGATCAAAATTTTTTCTGTGTATTTTTCTTGAACCCTCTATTGCTGCAATTTTCTTTTTTTGTAAGAAGAAAAATAATAACTGAGCTTCTTACTCTATATTAGAAATTAAAAATTAATAATTGCTATAAGTTAACCGTTTATGAAATATTATTTATGAAATATTGTATGTAGTATTAAATTGTTCAGTAATGAAATTCAAACATACAGTACCAAATAAATTGAAAAAGGATTTAAAAAATATGAAGATGTAATAAATATACTTTCTAATTCACATTATATTAGTGAAGCAAAAAAATATTGTTACACTATATTACAAGGAAAATTCAATTGTTGATTTCATTTGTTTAAAGTGATATACTATTGAATGAAACTTCACGAGTATGTATATCATATCAAATTATATTATACAACAATTTTGTTTATGTAATATTAATTTAAGCAGGTGAAATCATCGATTAAATTTTTAAGGCCCTTTTCGCTTTTTTAAATATATCTTTGTAATAGTACAAGATATAATAAAACCTTTTATAAAATTCTAAAAAGATTTTGAAAAAAAAAAATTATATCAAGTGCACGAGGAAATACTGAAACTTTAAAAGCCTATTTGGTCCCCTTAAAGGGTCTAAGAAAATTGCTTCATGTAGAACTCATTATACTCTACATATACACAAGCTTTTATTAAAATTAAAACTGTCTGATTAGATAAATTTTCTTGTAATATAGTGGGCCAATATTTTTTGGACCCACTATGTATTAGAAACCATTAAAACACGAAAACTATAATTTCTATAATTTCTAGTGTCGCGTTGGATGGGCAGGAGACGGTCTGACTTGTGGCCTGGATAGGGACAGCGATGGAATTCCTGACAGAAATCTCCGCTGCCATGATCGACGTTGTCGCATGGACAACTGTCCATTGATACCGAACAGTGGCCAAGAGGATGCGGATAGAGATGGCATCGGTGACGCGTGTGATCTGGACGCCGATAATGATGGCGTCTTGAATTCTTTGGATAACTGCCTTTTAATCCCGAATCCCGGTCAGGAGGATACTGATCGCGACGGTCCCGATTCAATCGGTGACGTCTGTGATAATTGCCCACTAGTAAGAAATCCGAAACAGGAGGACACCGATGACGATGGCATCGGTGATGCTTGTGATGACGACATCGACAACGATGGTAAGGATTTAGGAAATAAATATAGAATTTAGGAAAAGCAAAGTTCTTTATTTTCAAGAGCGATTGAATTTCAAATCTCTAAGAATTTTATTGTATTAATTTATAAATGAGGAGATCTGCTATTGCAGTTTTTGTTAAATAAGTTAAAAATTATACTGCATTTATGTTCTATCAGACAAATTTAACTTACTTTCTACCAATTTTGAATTTGGAACAGGAAAATGTTTATTCTGCAAGGCTTCGTACTTTTAGTGATTTTAGTGAGTATTTTAATAATATAAAATGAAGAAGGTTCAGGAATAAAATTTCGATATTTTTATAATAAATAATTTTTAATTTTTGTTACTTAGGTTTATTTTAATATGAACTTTTTTAAATTGTTCGACGTTTACAATGACTGCTTGTAAAATATTTCACTATGAATTGGTGAAATAAATTACGCTTTTAGCTTTATTTTTTCTTAGTAAGATTCAAATTATATATATAAAATAAATTTCTTTTTGAACTAAGAGTTATTCAATGTTTAACATATGTATAATCTTAAGATGTTTTAAGTCCATTTTTAAGTTTATTGTGTTTTATTTATTATGTTTATTTCATAATATAATAATTTATAATCAACAATAATTGTAATTTGTAATTACTAGAAACAATATTTTTAAATTAAAATTAATTTATAATATACCTATAGTAAAAATTTATTTATAAATTCTTATTTATAAAATCTCTAAATAAATTTGGGATATAATAAAAAATATAAAAATTCGAAGTATGGTCAAAATAGTTTTTAATTTTGCAACAAAATTTTATTTTTGGTATAAAAAGTACCAAATATATCGAAAGTACTTCTTTATTTTTTTCAAAAAATTAAATTTTTTACATAGAAGATTCTGTAGGTATCAAAAATAGCTTACAATTTCTTTGAAAAAAATTCAATTGTATATCTATGTATATAAAAAAATCAACGTATAATTAAAAATAATCCAATTTTATAGGTATTCCAAATCACCTGGACAATTGCCTAAGAAGGAAGAATCCAGATCAAAGTGACGTAGACATGGATGGAATTGGTGATGCCTGTGACAACTGTCCTTTCAATTTCAATCGAGACCAATTGGATCAAGATGGCGACGGGGTAGGTGATGCTTGCGACAACGACAACGATAGGGACAGGGATGGTGTACAAGACGATAGAGACAACTGTCCTGATATAGCAAATCCAGGACAAAATGACGATGACAGAGATGGTATAGGAAATGAATGCGATAATGACATGGATAATGATGGTGTACCGAATGACCGTGACAATTGTCCTTACGTATATAATCCAGATCAACGTCACACTCATAGTAAGTAGATTACCATTAGACCGTAAATAATATTTACTATAATAAATAACTGTGAATATATGTTAAAATAATAATAGTAATATATATACATTTTTAAATTTATTTTAATTTAATTTAATTTAATTTATATGTATATAAATATAAATATATAAAAATTATAATAAATAATATAATATAATAATATAAATTTACTCATAAGTTTGAGTTTTCAAAAATTTAATTAAAAAATAAAATTAGTCAATTTTTGCGGTAATAATAAATTATTTCTTTGATAAACTTAAAGCGTCACAAATTTCATTAAAAATAAAGTTTGGAGAGAACAGAGTTATTTCCTTCACAGATGAAATTTTATAGAGTATATCTATAACAATCATTGTTAAAGTTAAAATTATTTTTCTTAGAATTTCAGAGAATTTTGTATGTATTATAAATAATTTTTTCAGCCTCGAACAGTTTTTCTATTTATTTCTTATTAATTGAAATTAATTTTTTGTTAAGCTTTTAAACATCAGCGATAAAATATGCTGCTTTAATATAATCTAATAATAAAAGATTGTTTAAATTAGTTTAGAAGTTATTAATTTTGATCATAAGTAATAAATGAGTAAAACTGATTCTATAAAATGGCTGCAAAATTAGATATTGCCTGAAGATCTCCTGATTAATGAAAATTTAAAATACCGTCTTTTCTAAATAACAATAAGTTCTTAATAAGAGATTTTTAATTATCTTACAATAATATAAAACTGTTTAAACAAATATCCTATAAAATTATATTTAATTGGTTGGAAAAATTTATAAGTATGTTTTCCATGTATTATTTATTTATTCTTAATGTATTATTTTTTTATTCTTAACTTTTACTTACGTTAATTCTTTACAACTAGAATTTTATTTGGTTAGGAAAAAAGAATTATCATTGAGCGCATCCTACATTACCTACATCCGATAACGTAACTACTCGGTAAATCAATAACGTACTAAAAAGATTTGAAATTAATTTCTTGATTTTACTGGCAATGGAAGTACATAATTATCACGAGAGTTATTCACAAACCACAAGCATATTTAAAAGAATGATCTAAATACGAGATATTCGATTTGATTGCTTTATATGAACAATATCAATTATTACGGGATACATAATAATCCAAATATTAAAATCATGAAAAAAAAATTTTTTTTCCATTGTCCTCATCTGTGCAAAATTACGAAATTTTTGGACATCTTCAGTTTGAAATTCTTTCGTAAGCGAAGAATATACATTATTAATATATAGGTGCGTCTATGGTTAATTTATGTTTTAATCCAGCAACCATGACCTAGTAATCAAGTGACCGAGTTAAACTTTTGGTTCGAAATCTAGTGAACACTTATAAAATTACGTTGAACATCAATTAAGAATTTATATTTTAATCAATAAAACAGGATTAACCAAAAAATCACATAAATATAGTTTAAAACCGGTTTAAACGTTTTCCAAAACTTGAGATCTTACGAAAAATAAAAATATTTATACGAATCATTGTTTTCCGTAAAGTTTAATTTATTTATAAAATAAAATTATTATAATGTATTAATGAGTAAAACATTATTTCCTCTAATTTTTTGTTGCTTTTGGTCGATATACGTAAAAATAAAGAAATATACAATAGTTTTTAATTAATTTTATTTAATTTGTTTTTTTAAATAAAGTTATTTTTTAGAATAATTTTATTTCATTTCTTAACTTTTGTTTGTAAGCATAGATCAGTAAATCTCGTGTTAATTGGTTTCCAAAAATATATTGTATTACTATTATATTAATAATATCCGTGTGTGAAATTCATTGCTCGTATATAAATAAAATAACACTATGCATTTTCAGATGATTACATTGGTGATGCTTGCTGGAACGACAATGATAACGACACTGTGAAGAACAAACACGACAACTGTCCAAACAATAGTTTAATTTGGACAACAGACTTCAGAAAGTACACTACAATTGCTTTGGACCCCATTGGTACTGCTCAAGAAGATCCAGTTTGGGTAATACATAACGAGGGTGCTGAAATTCAGCAGCTTGTAAATAGTGATCCTGGAATTGCTATTGGTAATATATTAATATATACAAACATAATATAATATAACAAAGAAACTAAAATACATTTTAAATATAAAATTATACGAAGTGCCGAAACTAGGGTTTTCAAAAAATATCGAAATCGTTAAATACAATAAATATCTAGCATAATTTCTACATATACGTATTATATGAAGCGATACGAGATTCTTAATCTGAAGATTTACCTCTTTTCATTCTTTCTGCGCCGTAAAAATGGTGATGAAGTTATAAATAACAAAATATTACTATAAAAGAATTTGCGATTCTTAGATTTCGAAATTTTCATTTCGGATCAATATGATTTCTCAGGTATTTGCATTAAAATTGTAAAGAGATATTTCAAATAAACATAATTAAAAAATATTCAATATAGTAATAGTATAGTATAGTAAAAATTATTAAAAAATATTCAATATGAAATTAAGGACATATTAAATTTTTTTATTATAAAATTTAATTTTTTGGGGGGAATTAGAATTATAAGGGATATTTCAAACAAAAGTTAAATACTTGTCACATGATAACAAATTGCAATAGTAAAAATTATTAAAAAATATTCAACATAAATTTAAAGACACCATAATTTTTTATTATAAAATAAAATTTTCTTTGTAATAAAAAAGTATATTTGTATTCTATTCGA
The DNA here is from genome assembly GCF_001483705.2 of Eufriesea mexicana. Lineage (NCBI taxonomy): Eukaryota > Metazoa > Arthropoda > Insecta > Hymenoptera > Apidae > Eufriesea > Eufriesea mexicana. The sequence goes on along the minus strand of NW_016908500.1, from coordinate 1,509,900 downwards.
AAAGGAATTAAGAGTCTCAAGTCGGAAATCGAGTAGTTTAGATATCATGAATTTCGTCCCGGACACCCATATGCATACACTCGACATTCTGTGATACCCGTGAAAGTTATTTACTCAATTTACTTGTAACGAAATTAGCAAGACCTGTGGGAGTTAATACTAGACCGTACACACTGGTTAGGTTAGGTTCCACTGATAAAAGGGTCATAAATTCTCAGAGTGAAATTCACTCAAAAATGTTTATAAAACAACCAAAAGATTCGTGTTTTAAGGCATTCCCATAAATATTCAGAGGAATTTTTCTTTCCAGCATAATATGATTATTTATTTTAATTAACGTTTCACCAAATCCATCAACTGAAATTTAAAATTAATTTACATCAACCATGATTATTCATTTCTTCTTATTTTTCTTTCTAATATTTTACCTGATTTCAACAGTCAATCCAAACTTTTCACTTTCTTAATTTTGATTCTCTGTCTCTATTAGGTCCAGATATCTTTAGTGGCGTAGACTTCGAGGGTACCTTCTTCGTCGATGACGATGGAGACGACGACTCTGTTGGTTTTGTGTTTTCCTACCAAGACAACCGTAGATTTTATATCGTGTCTTGGAAAAAGGGTCAACAACCATATTGGATGCCGACTCCATTCAGGGCGGTAGGTGATCCCGGGATCTTTTTGAAACTCGTAGACTCGAACACTGGTCCTGGAGAATTGCTCAGAAACAGTCTTTGGCACAACGAGGACACCCCTAATCAGGTGAAAATCCTCTGGCACGATCCGAAGAAAATAGGCTGGAAAGAGAGAACGCCCTATAGATGGCACCTCTTGCATAGACCTAAAATCGGTTTGATTAGATTCCGACTTTACCAAGGGAAACAACTGATGGCTGATTCGAGAAACGTCTACGACTCGACTTTGAAGGGTGGCAAACTAGGTGTATATTGCTTCTCTCAGGAAAAGATCACGTGGTCAAATTTGCTGTACAAGTGTAAAGGTAAGAAATAATTTCACATTAAACAAGAATTGCAATTGTAATTATTTCTTTTTTCTTTAAAAATTACGCTGTGTGAAATTTTCGTTTCCTATCTCAAATATTTTTTAATCTGGAGAATTTAATAGACTGTAATATCATTTCAATTGCTATATTTTATCAAGGATTGCGAATTGCTCTTGTAGACATGTTGGAGCTGAGAAAATAACTTTCCAAGTGCACTTGTAAAATCTTATTTATTGTTATAAAATATAACAACATAATATAATAAAAAGCTCAAGTGCAAAACATTATCTTTAAGCTGACATCGATTTAATATATTAATTATAAGAATCGAAATACTGTTATTGAAACAATAACATATTGACTTAATCCATTCATTTTAATTTTTCAAAATTTTAGTATTAATTCTCTTAAAAACATTTGTGGATTAAAAATTAAGTTTCGTCATTTATTTACTTCAAAGTTACAATCGTAATTATACACTTATGCAATATAATTAGTGATTGCATAGTGCGATGCTATCGTGCACATGCATGATGACGATGAATGAACTTGAACACTGACATTGAAGAGGGCGCCACGTTTGATAGATCTACGTCTATCCATTCCAAAAAATTTAAAGACTGCTTCTTCTCAAAATTATTAATTAATACTACATATTTAACAGAAAATTGATGACTATGATTGCAATTTTTGACATAAAATGATTGAAATCTAATTTTCTTTTGATTAAAGATCTTGATTCATCGATTTAATAAATTGTGGATTTCAGATATAGTGAATTATCGACCAATTCACATCATTCTATTTTATTGGTTAAATAATAAGTTTAAATAAATTTTATATGAAATATAGTCTCAATGGCTGTGATTTACTCATACGAATTTTTATTTTAAAGAAATGAATATTTATTTCTCAAAGTAATTATGTATAAATTAAGCAAGGATTTATAACTCAGTTTAGTAACGATTTTTTTACTTGTTCAAACATAAATAGGATTAATTTTATTATAACAATCAAGAGTCGATAAAATAGATTTGAAAATTCTTTTCCTTAATTAAATAAAAATTAAAAAGATTTTAATTAAATTTAATTTTAAAATTAAAGGATATCATTAAACGAATCATTAAATTCGTTGTAATGATTGAAAATGTGAGCTCCAAAAAGAAGAAGAATGGAAATTCCATAAAGTGAGAAAAAACACATAAAAGAATGAAAAACAATGTGTATTTATTAAATACAGCTTTGTTATATTTATGTGATTTTACATTCAATACTATTAAACTTTAATATTTATATACAAAAGAAAATATTGAACAATTAGGTTGACATTATTTGTCTACCATTGTCGATGAGAAAAATCGATACACTTGTTTTCATTTCATTCTTCGTTTCAGTTTCTCATTCTTTGTTATTAATTAATTAATAAATCTGGAGAATATATAGTATATAGTATACATCTTATAATTGATATAATGTTTACAATCCAAAACGTGATAATTTTACATGGAAAAGAAACAATTAAATTTCTTATACTCGAATTTTCAATTTGATAAAGAAAAAAATATGAAATTTGAATGTATATACCTTATGGTGTCCTTGACTTAACGAATTTTACTGTAAATTATTTACGGTTTAATAACAATAAATTAATTAACAATTTATTAACAATAAATTAGGAAAAGCAATCACTTACAATTATTGTATTCCATGTTCGTGATTTTTATTTTGTAACACATTAAAACCACTATAATACATTTATAATATTAGAAGTAAAAAATAATTTATAAAAATTATAATATAAAATAATCATAAAAATTTCTTAGCATTTGAGTAATTAAAATAAAAAAACAATATTAAAAAATATTTCTAAAAATGTGTTATAATCTTTTTCGTTTGAAATTTTGTATGGAATAAAATAAGCAATACCTCTTTTTGAATCTCTTAAAAAGTGAATGTTTTATTTTAACTATTAAGTACAAGTATAACACAAATAATGGAAAATAAGTTAAGTCAGGGTGTGATATATACATGTATACGTAATAAATACGTCTATAATCTAACAATGTTTAAATTTAAAACAGTCGAAACAAATTTTGCCATCTGCATGTTTAATGCTTCAGTGATACGTTGGTACAAATTTCAATTCAACAGTAAAAATTCAAGTATGTTACTTCCATTTTTTAACAATAAATTTAATTACAATCAACTTTTCGTTTCACAAACTGATTTTATTTTCTTTTACAATTTTCCCATTTGTTTTCTTTTAATTCTTTAATAATTCAACGATAATAATTATTATACTTTGTTTCCAAGAAAAATACAATATATCAAAAAATCTGATAAGAGACCAACCTTACCACTGAATAATCAACTGCAGCAAAAACACTGGTTATTTCAAAACAGAAGAACAATCTTTCCTAATTATAAGATCTGTTAATTTTTATCGAATTTTTCAGAAACTGTCCCGCAGTCAGTATGGAACGAGTTGCCAGCGAACTTGAAGAAGGAAGTGGACGTCGAGATGAGTAACGAAGTCAAGTCTCATTACAGTCAACAATCTACGTATTACGACTCACATTAAGTTCGCGAAATTTATCCCGTTATATTAGACGAACTTCGTCTAAACCGGATGTCATAGATTTGGTTCGTTTTCCGCGGTAAAAACTGAAAGGTAGTCTTACTCGTGTGGATATATATTAATATCTTGTGTACGTTTCTCATTCGATATGGCCAAACCTCGTTCTACCGATCAACTTTTCGCATCACTGTCTGCTTTCCTCCTTTTTTTATGAAATTCGAAGTTCTGTAACATTAAAAGTGTACGTAATTAAAGATACAGCATGACAAATATCTTTTAATCAACCTTATTTTCTCTGCTAAGGACGAGCGAATTCTACGTGAGGGAAACATTAAAAATATTATATGTTGGGGAATGTATGCAACGAACGCTTAATCCTAATTAAAAGAGGAAAATTAAAATCTACATGTGCGCTTTTCGAACGAGGTGAATTATATTGACTCGTATTGTGATTTAGCGTATCAATACTTGATAGATGAGGCAGAAAAAAGATATGGAAAAGTAATTGCTTTCACGAGAAATGGAATTTTATTTACCGATAATTATGATGGAGATACGAATAAGAATAATTCTTGAAAATTAAATATAATGTAAGTTGTAAATGGACCAGTAAAATCAGAGATAGCATAAGTATATTCTTTTAAAAAATTCTGTTGTGTATTGACTTATGTTCATGTTTAAATATATAATTATATAATATATTACATAAGAGCAATTATAGCACGAATCACGTATAAAAATAAAATAATGATTTACAAATTGAAAAACAGAAACAATATTAGGTACATTTTTACATATTTTTCTGTACCCTTGCTTAATATTATTTAAGGGTGACTTCTGATGTTTCTGATCTTCTGAAATTAATTTTATCTTGGAAAAAGAAGCAAATAATTTTTAAAATTTCATCTCTAAAAGTTAACATAAAAAAATGAGTTTAATTTTTCAAAGTTAAATATAATTTAGTATACAACGTAATCGATGGTTCTTATAAATTAAAATGAAGTTTGAATGGTCAGATCTTTTGAGTTTTCAACATTAACGTTGTTACTTTTAGCCTGTAGGGTTATAAATATAATACATAGAAATTAATTAGTGTTTTTGCATCATTGATATTTTGTTCTAATATAATTGTAACATACAGAGTTTGGTGTAGTAATTATAAGGATTTACATATATACAGCAAATGCCAAAAAAAAGGGATCTTCCATTAACAATTCTTCAGACTTTATAAATATATAGCAGTTACAAACACTAAATAAAATAGAAAAGAAATCTTCGTCAATTCACATCATTACTAAATACAATTTTTAGTTTCTTTATTGAAAGATAAATAAATATTACCATTATCAGTTAAGCAAGTTTTTCCTTTCTTTTTTTTAACATCTATATACATACATATATATTCAAAACGTTATTTAACCTAATTCTTTTTTAATACCCTGTATATTGATATTAATATTCCACATTATAAACGCTATAATGAAACCATTTATTTTGAATAAAAGTTCTAAGAATAGTTCCACGTTGCTCCTGTTCCCTCATACTTGAAAGAAGAAGAAAATAAATAAAAATATCTATCATAATCGTTGAAAGTAAATTTAAATCCAAGTCGAATTTAAAATTATTTCTGTTAATTCTAATAGTATTTTTAATATTTCCAAAATTTGTTTTATAGCTAAATTACATATCACGTTTTACAATTAATTTGGTACATTGGTCACAGTTCAAAAAGCGCACATCTGAATTGTCGTTTCCTCTTTTACAAGTGATTGACAAGGTCGATCAAAGTGCCTGAAAAAATTCGTCGCTTTAATGGATTCTTTCCGTTAAAGAATAACTACCTACAACGTCACGGAACAATGAAGCTCTTTTCGATATTAAAAAACCTATATGTACATATTCGTATAAGAAAATGTCTACTGTACAAGACGGGCCAATGTAAATTTACTCTCTTAAAAATATTTCTACCGTACTAAACGTTATGAAAAAAAGCAATTCTTACGAAATACACCATGGTGTTAGGAAGAACAATATACGTGACAGAAAAATTTCGAAATATCTCTACGTCTTGTTTAAATGAATATTAGATGCGTAGTTTATTAACGATGTATATTGTGAGATACCAAAAAATATAATAAATATCGAAATAAATAACACATAAATATATACGATATTTAGGCCTTTCACAAATTAAAAAAAGAAAAAAAAGATCATTTACTACCCTTCTCTATTACGAATAAAATTTTCTTATACACTCTCCTCGTCGATTTACACAGATTTTCACTAATACCGTTTTTCACACGGTTGAGAACCACTTATATAGGGTCTAAAAACAAATAAAAGAAAAATATGTAAGTCAAGAGTCCCTGTATGCTGGGGAAATGTTTATTTCATACATTTGTATGAAAACAATAATAATAAAAATTCAGAAAAATAAAATAGAAAACAACTAAACTTTTCTTTTTATCACAAATCGATTAAAAAATCTCATAACGATGTAACAAATGCGATCAAATAAGAATTTTTTGATCATTGATCTATATGTAATAATTTGAATAAATATTATAGAAAAATATAATTCCTAAAAGCGTAAAAGCAGATCATGTATAAAGAGTACCGCGTAAATCGAAGAATGAGTGTAATATTCTCTCGCTTCGTACCATTTACAAAAATTGTTATATTCATAACCATTGTTCCCTCTAATATTTTTCCCCATTCTCGTGAATTTGCTGTTCCTTTGAGCACAGAGTTTTAATGACTGCGCGGTATCACGATACTAAGTCTTATATCTGACAACATCAAATACATAAATCGTCATTGCGCAGACACAAATTTTACAACGCGGGAACACTTGATATGCTTGCACGTTGCACAAGCGGTTATATACACACATTCTTATACGTCCGCGCAAGCGCAGAGGGATACACATATACGTTCTTATGAGCTCGCGCAAGCGCACAGGAGCATTTACATTTGTGCGCAAGCGTACAGTTTAGAGGGAACATCGTTTATAATGGATTTCCTTAAACAACATAAATACTTGGAAAGAATTTTTGTGTTAAATTACCATTCTGCTTATCGGTATGCTATGTATTCAATGTGCTATTTTAACATTCTGCATGGAAACGCAAAGTTCTATTATTACTTATAAATAGTCGAAGTCGGAGTCGAAGTAATTAAAAATACAACTTAATTTTATATCGATATTTACACTAAGGAACATATAGATACAATTATTTCGAAGCTACAACAATTCCTTTTCGAGGAAATTTATAATACATCAGATAAAGAGGAGATGGAAGTTACGTTTTAGATGTACTAACCATTGCAAGAGGCCGAATAAATGGTATACAACTATTATAAAATGGCGTGTATAAGGTACTTAACATATTTACAAATAAATACTTATTATAAGACGTGAATTATATAGGCTGTTAAAAGAAAATTTACGATTTTCAGTATTTATAATATCTTTAGATTAGAGTAAAAGATACTTATATGACATGTTTTTAAAATCAATACCTTCAGTGTAAAATAGTTCTAAACCAACAAATTTTTTATATGATTTGTTTAACAAAGCACAAAATTAAAAAAAAAAACAAACAAAAATTAATCAAAGTATCACATAGGAGTACCTTAATTAAAGAAATAATTAATTGCAAGGAAAATTTTAAAAATATAAAACAAAAAATTTATTTTCGCAAAAACACAAAAGTAATTGGAAATATATATTTTTTTTTAATTGAATAGAACATTTATAGACATTTTTCGAATAACATGGTTAATAAGTTTTGTTTAGAATCATATTATTTGAGATTTAAATTTTGAGATACAAATTTTCATCTTGTAAAAATATTTTAGTAGAGCATTATGCACAAATTTTTCCAATTTTTCATCGTGTCATTCAACATTAACATACAATTTGTATTTGTGCAATTACACTGTATTATTTATCGTTGAAAATATTAATTTTTAAATTTACGTCGATTAAATTATATTTTATCGCTTTCAGTAAGTACTATAAATACTTTAAAATAACATTAAATTCTTTCTTTTAACATCCTATATAGACGGAGATTCCAACGAATATAAAATAACATAAATTACGCTATTAAGGACTCATAATTATATTATTTGTTTTAGAGCTTTCGAAGAAAGAAAATACGACATAGTAATTGCGAGGGTTTTGGATTTTTCAAAGCGTATGAATTTTCTGAGTGAAGGAGAAGAGATGTAGGAGGAAGAGTAGATTATGCATTTAATTCGTCATAGGCAAGAAGACAGTCAATCGACGAAGTTAATAATATAATATTTCTTAAAGTTCGTTTTGCATGATTCACATATACAGAGTGTTTCGAAAACTGGTCGAACTTCAGTTGTATATCATACTATCAAAAAGATAAGACATGTAAAACCACGTTGAATTCCGAAATGTTTTCTTTCTAAGCATACATATAACAATAAGAAAATAAAATTAAAAATTATTCTAATTATTCTGTTTGTAATCACATTACATAATATTTAAAAATTGTATTAATGTGTAAATTAATTAGGTAGCTAGAGGAAGATTAATTTTTGAAAGTCTGTTAAATTAAATTCTATGAATCATTATATTGTAGTAAAACAATTATTACTTTCTGTAGTAAAATTCAAAATTCTTCAAATATTTTGAGACATCTGCTACCACAAAACACTGTTACAAAGTAAAGAAATTATATCCAGGAATTTATTTACATAAGATCTCTGATTCTCATACTCTGTTTTGAAGAAAATATATGTATATACACGTTGATACACATATATTAACCCTTTGAGCCTCAAATGCTTTTTACTAAGACTCTTAACTTCTACTATGAAGATCAGGCTAAATTGAACACTTTCTCATTCCTAATATCTATAATATTAAACGTAAATGTCAATTATCAAATATTCATGACAAAATTTATTGTCGAAATTAATATTCTTGAAACTGAAGGAAATATTTAATAACATAGAATATGGGCATATATATAAGTTCTGAGCCCTTACTTTACGCACGAATTCATAAACGAGAAAAGATTAGAAAGTTAACATTTCCAAATTCACGTTCGTATAATGTTTTTCACTACCCCCAGAAAATTAATAAATGATTATATTCGTGAAGTTCAACCAATGACATCTTAACTGCAAAAAAGTAGAATACTCGAAGAAAAAGCAGTTTTCTATCTCTGTGCTACCTAAACGCCTGAATTTTCTTGCAAATTTTTGTATCGAGTATACGACATTCTTTAACTGTGAAAACAGTATTTATTATACTTAATAGTAAAATGTTTCCAAAAGTGGAGATTTATCAAAAAGAAGTCAGCCAAATCGTTTCAGATTAGTTTAACCATGTCGAAGCTGATTATACTTTGAACTCTAACCAACCAATATTCATTTCAAGTATTTTACACTTTCCTTTATTATTTCAGAGTTGTCCAATATTATTTTTCTGATACCTCTATGCATAGTAGCATACCTATTTTCTTCCAAGATGATGCATATCACATAATATGTTATATTATATAATATTTATATAATATAATATATTTATTTTGACATTTATTTTGTATATATATATACATCAATTTTAATCCTTTAATAAAACTTTACATATGGGTTATGGACCATGAACAACATTTATTTCCCAATAAAATTGTTAATATATCAACACTGTGTGGATTTGCAGATTCTGTGATCTGCAACTCTCAAATACATGTGTATGTAAAGTGTTACATGTAAAGTATTTTCATACAGGTCATTATCATTTTCATTACAATTATTTTAATACAAAGTTTTATTACGAAAATGTCAAACACTTATTCACGTTTAAAAGTAGAACTACCCACATGTAATGTATACCTAAATACAGTAATACAGAAATGGTAATAATTGTAGTATCGTATTTTCCCATAGTTTAAGTGTAGCTTTAAGAGGATCGCGAACGAGAAAGCAAGGGTCAACAGAGGTCAAATTTGCTGGGGAAGACCCTTAACGATGCGCGAGGCCCTTAGGGTATGGCTATATTTGGGCACGTTTAAGGAAAAGTCCGAAAAGCGTGTGCATAGTAGTGAAAATGAAAGGAGCATTGAAGATAAACAGAGTGTCAGAAAGCAGAGTTGTATCAAGCAATGTGGAGGATTGTTGAAGAAGATCGAAAATTATGCTAAAGGTGTATTGTTCGATAATTTGTAGACTTGCTGTTATTCGCCCATTTTCCTAATTTTATTAATTATTGTCAATAAACTATTTTCATTTTTCCCACATAATTAAAGTGGTATGATGAAAGTAAATAACTACATGTAATAGACCTGGGCGTTCTGACAAATTTTCAAATTTCATTATTCGAGAAATAATCTATTTTTGAATTAATATAAATATTTCGCGAAGTATTTCACACGAAGGTAAATTAATATATTTGTAACTAAATAATTAATTTGCCAGTCTACGAAATAAATTATTTCTTATTTGCTACGATTATTTGTTCCTTAATTCTGATAGAATTAACTGGTTTCTTAGTATGCAGCATATGCTAATATGGAAATATTTATATTCTTACTAACGCTATTATTATGATTATTACTATGTTTATTGTACGATACTTATTCTGAATATTATCTCAAAAACAAATTTTCAGTTACGATATAAATCAATCAATTCTTCAATTTATTGTTCAATTAATTAAATAAAAAGCGTAACAAATTGAGATACACTACTTATATGATTATTAACGTTATTTAAATTACTTTCAAATTATTATTGGAAAGAAATTTCATTCAAGTCTTTATGTTATATTTGTATTTTATGTTTTTTTTCTATTTCGATAAAAGTCGGTGTCAGTTTTGTCAAAGGTAACTGTATATTTTCAGTAATTACTGCAAAAACAAAAAAATTCGAGGTTAGTTATTTTGACCAATTTGGTAGTTTTCGTATTGGTACTGATTATAACAGTGCCTTTTTATAAAAAAACAAGAAGTAATTTATGGTTCACTTAAAAATAATTAAAGAACCGAATATAAATTTAACTATCATGTTAAATATAGAATTAATAAATACCAAGTTTTTACTACACTCTGAAAAGTCTATTCTTTACACCTTTTCTTTACTTCATTCAAAATGTCCTTTTATGCAGGTTATTTGGCTAACGTAAAAGGTCGTGATCCAAAAAGCATTAAAAAATACCATTTTAATAGTTGCCTGATCTTCAGAATGGAAACGAATATAACAACTGTTTTAAGAATTTTGAATTAGAGTATACGTGATTATCGGCTTCGAATAGGTTAACAAGCGTTCCACTTTTTTGCAGCCAAGTATTTTTTCGAAACACACGAAGAGTAAAAGTTCAAATGAAAAACTCGATTCTAACGAGTGCAACGGACAGATCAGCCTGTTCCACTTCGCACGCGTTATGGCAGTGGTCGCTCAGAGCTTGATCGCTAAGGCAGTTGAGCGCTATTTAAAGAAAAAAGAGCAAGAAACCTTTGCAAAGAATCTTCTTCGAGAACATACTCTCGTTCAGTAAGTTCATTTATTTCCTAGTATACGAGCTAAGTATAGATAAAATAAATCTGATATTACTTCACATGACAACATATATCTTTCTCTCGTTACAGGAGGAAAAGTCAAAAAGTAATGGGGCTTTGCGATATTTCTATGAAATCAGTAAATAAAAACATTGATTATATCGTAATTAACCCTTTAATGATGAAGGAATTTCCTTTGTTGTTACACTGGGAAAATAAAAATGTGCTATATGTGAATTAATACAAAAACAATATTTTCGAAAAAATATTAAATCTCGTAAAAAAGTTCCTAAAATGGTAAATTTGTTTTGAAACGACTGGAAGTTTGGTTACTGCAAAATTATTGGAATGGACCCTTTAAGAATTCAATATTCCACGTTAACCAGAAAAATGATGTCAAGGTTAGTCATATGTAACTCTAATAGTAGATATAAACAATCTGCTGTTTACAATTTTGTTAATTTTTTTGATATTTTTAAAATAAAATTAATGAAACGAGAAATATCAACATGATAAGGTTTGCTAAAATGCAAAGCAAAGTCTCTCAATTTTATACACAGCTACATTAAATTAAGTTCTTTGCAGTTAAATTTTGATAACCATCAGTCTGTAAATTATTGTGGTATTCTTGTTTTTTTCCTTTTCTCATTTTCTTTTTTTTTCGTCAATAGCTGGATAGACAAATTATTTGGACAAGTAACTTTAAATAAAGATTTATATAAAAAGCAAGAAAGCAAATGTCTGTACAGTAAATTGATAGATAGTAACTTGCTATTCCTAATGATTCTTTTTCATCAGAAAAAGAATCTGGATATTCAGAAATTTATTCATAAATGGACTGAGTATATAAAAATGTGAGAAAATGAGTATATGGAAAATATATGGATTTCAAGATTCCTAGAAATAGTATTAAAGGATTTAATTTTTGAAATGTCCCTTTGCTTTTTAACTTTCCTTCATACATGCATATACCTTCCACTTTCTTTTTGTTAAATTTTCTTTCTCGAGTTTACTTGCACAAACAAGTATATAGTAATCAACTAATGAACACCTCGACCTTCAATAGGAAGTCTGTACGAGTAATTCACGTGATTCTTATGTTCGACGAAGTCAATGTTGTCGAATCATACATATTTGGTAGAAACTGTTAATATAGAGGGTGTCAAATAAAGGATATAAACTTTGAGTGTACATCGTGTTCGCCGAAATAAGAGATATTGTAATCGATATGTGTGCTAAATATTTAAGATACAGTTTCCATAATGATTACTTCAATTTTTAATTTTCGACTTTTATTGTTACGCGTTGTTCTTATACTGCTTATTCATCACAATTTTAATAATGAATTACATTTAACTTATAATTGAAATCAAAATTTTTTTAATTCTAGATATTTGAAAATTATAATTAGTCTTATTTAATAAACAAGATAACATTGCATATGATAATTGGATTATAAATTATTTTGTTACTATCATTAATTATGATAATTAAAATTTCAATTTACATCCTCATATTTGATTATCCATCTAAGATAATTGGTTCGAATAAAATTTTTCTTGAACAAACAAAGATGTTCTTTTATCTTGATGTTCTTATGTTAGATGCAAGAGAATTATAAAGTATTAAGAATCTGATACAAGAGTTACTTTTTTCTAATTATATATTTCAATGTAATGAATTATTTTATACAATATAGTATCACGTCAAAATTACTTGTCCATAAATTTACATCATCTTCTGAAATGGATTTTCAGATGCTCTAATAAAAAAACTTCTCCATTTTTAGAAGTTTAGTTTATTATATAAATTTTAATAGAATAAGTTAAGTACTCATAACACAGATTAAAGTATAATAAATACTGCATATTATTTTCATTTGTTTCAATTATGCCTTAAAAATACAAAGTATTGAATATTACAATGATAAAAGTACTATTTTTCTCTGTACTTAAATAAGTTCTATCAATAAAAGTTATTAATTTGGAAATTTTATTCTACTTTGTTTACCTAAATAAATTTCATGAATCATAGGTAACACAAGTTTCTTAATTTTTAAAAAAATTATTCTTTTTCCATTTTGCAAAGACTCATACTTTATAAGTATTTATTTCTTAACATAGAATTTTTATTTATTTTTATACATTTTTCAATTTTTAGGTGGAATGTAAAATTTAAAAATATGAAAAAGAATGTTATATTTTTTAATTTATAATATATAATATTTTATCTTGTATAACACATTAAGTTGTATCTCATTTTTACTTATTTCAACGAATACTGTACATATACTCTAAAAAGTTTCTTATCCTTTCTTTGACACCCTGTATTACCTTTATCGAGAATATATTTTTGTTGATAGTGTACACATAATTAAAATTTTCACTTTATAGATTCGATCATTAGGTTTAAGATAGTATTTTGTTAATTGAACATCTTAACACCAAGTTTTAAAATGTACATTAAAAGAACAAGTTTCAATGAACAAGTTCTTGGTTATTATATTCGATGGTCCAACAAACACAAATCCAAATAAAAGTACCACATTCAGGAATCTATTTTACTCGACTCTATCTGGTGCCCTTTTGATATCTGCACAATCAAATCGAATCTCAATTAAATACATATTTCTGTTCCCTTTATAAAACTACGTTTACTTAACTATGTAGATCACATTTGAAAAAACGTCTTTCAAGAGTAACGTGTCCGTTAAATAATATTTACAAGAAACAAAATAAAATAAATTTAATACGTCGAAAGGAATAATTCTGCTAGATTGACTTTAACAAGTGCCTATTATAAAACAAGAGCATCATACGACGAAAATTAAAATAGGTTAACCTTCAAATAAATTAAACACTCTATGCCCTATTAATTATTACTATATCAATAAATTATATCTGTCTTTAAATTTGAAACGATAACGTGAAATTAAACCACTTAAACACATAGGATCCACGAAAAAGGCAAGGCACTTGGAGACTTGCGTTTGACCGAAAAATATTCGGACTCGTATTCCAAAGAGCAAGTCCCTGCGCCATCGAAACGATCTCTCGATGTCCTCTTACTTATCCCATATGGATCAACTATTTATAGAGTCGTTATGAATTTCCACTCTCAGCTATTCTAATTTCGACGTGTGTCCTTGAACGTCTCGATTTTTATTTCCTTTCATTTTTTTAATCGAAACAACGGTTCTTGGGCAGTTTACGACACATTTTGTGGAAGTTTTATTTCGTTCGTTCTTTTCGAACAAACCCTCTAAAGTCAGGCTTTTATTGTGGTCCTAGTCACGTGCTTTGCTTTTAGTCAATCTTAACAGCGACTTCTAAATATCTCTCGTTCATAAAACAGAAAAGGGTTGTCCCTGTTGGGACTTGAACTATCCAGACTCTTAACTACATGTCTCTAACAGACACTTTCGGCCATGTTGCATATATTATCATCTTTTACGTCTAAATAACTTTCTTAGTTTCGTCGATGAAACAGCATGCACCATGCCTCCAATTACTTCGTTGACTCGACAAATATTTTACCGCTTGAATCTTTTCTTCTCTCTTCTAATTCTTATCTATCTCGAACTTTCTTTGCTTTCTTTGATCTTGGAATTACTCTTGGGTTTGTTCGATTGAACGTACGATGAAAGTTCTGGCTACCAAGCATCCGTGTATCTTATGTCGTACTCTTGCAAAGCTGGCAAGCACTTCTTCAGGGATTCGAGCGTCTGAACTGACAGTTTGGTGCTGTTCAGGATTAGCTCTCTTAAGCTCGTTAATGCTGTAAATTAGGAAATTAAGTGAACATCAAGAGTACTTAAAAAATTAGAGGAAGACATTAGCTCTACATGTACAGTATATGAATACTTAACCCCTTAATGTATCCTTAATGCATCCCTTAATGCATCTCTTAATGCACATTTGCACTTAGTGTTATGTATTATTTTTATAAGAAATGTCATATGATAAATAAAAAAGTATAATACTTTTCAAACTAATCTCGAAATTAAAATAGATATTAATCCTTGTATTTTTCAAAATAAATTCTTTTCAATAACAATATGCTACACAAATAAAAACTAAAATATGACTAACATCTAGATCACAAATCTTTTAGAAGCAAATATTCTACTTGCTCTTTTAAGTTGATTTTTAAAATATCTTTAAAATATCAAGTGACAATAAATATTCAATAAAATTCAAGCAGAAATGTTTCTTATAAAAATATAAAAATAGGGATTCATAAAAATTAATTTTTAATCTAGCAAAATACGTGTTCCTTGGATACAACTATATCGGTCCATGACCTGATACTTTTTCTAAGGTACTTACAGGTCAACGTAGAAATTCCTTTATCAGAAACAGGGGTTTCACAGAGATTCAGAACCTGCAGTGTCTGCAGATGTTCGCTAATCATTTGCAGGCCAGCGTCACCGAATTGCGTTCCCCACAAGTTCAAATTTCTCAAAGCTGGTAACTTGATTAACTGCTCGGCACAGGCAGAGGTGACCGAGGTAAAGGCCAAACTAAGGTATTCCAGATTACCAAGAGCCCTTCCGTTTAGGAGTAGAGCGACATCCGCATCTGTCGCGCGGGCTGGCAATGATAATCGTCTAGGGCCACCTTCTCTTAACTGTTTCAAACAAAAATGAAGTATAATTATTTTATAAAAAATTAATGCTTCGTTACATATTCAAAATCTTTTATAAAACATACACTTTACTGAAGTACCTTAAAAATCAATCTATGTGAAGGAAAAGGTATGCAGTATTATTTAACACTAAACGTACCAAGCGGAATCAAATGACCCCTTTCAAAATTTACAAAATTTACTTTATATATATATATTACATTCATTGTTACTTCTTTCGCTCATCTGACTTCCTGTAAATTCTCATTTTTCTCTTAACTTATTTTTTACCGAGAAAAATTCTTTGCACACCTTATATACCATTTGACCCCCTATGGTAAGAATAGGTGTGTGTAAAATACCGGTACGTTTAGTGTTAAAAGGAATGTTATTTAAAAATTATTTGTTATTTAAAAATATTATTCAAAATGGCGTACTTGTACTATTTGTAACGTTACTTTTACAATGTTTCATTTACTTACTAGTAATTTAATAATCACTATATAATTTTATAATAATAATTTTATAATAAT
>NW_016908500.1:1475553-1493604 GCF_001483705.2 Eufriesea mexicana | reverse complement strand
TAATAATATATAGTAATTATAATAAATAATAATATATAATTATAAAATAGTATATAGTAATTTATAAATACAGGTTTAAATAGCTGCATCTTTATATAATATTTCCAATTTTTTTAATACAAATTCTTGGAGTTATAGCAAACCTGATATATGTTTAAAGAATATAAGGAAGGTAATCACATGATTTGCATACTGTAAAAAGTGAGTTTTTATTTCTCTGCTTCTTTTCTAAATATCCTATATTTATTATTATTCCCTAATTTCTTCTAGTTAATGTAATACAATTAATTTAATAAAACAATTTGATGTAAATAAATAAATAAATAAAATATAATAAATTCTAATTGAAATATAATTTAACTCCTTGCACTATAATTTGATTCTCAAAAATGATGTATTGAGAAAGAATTTAATTAATCACTATACATCTATTTCATTTGGGATAAATTTATAGAAACATTTTACAATTTCCTCGAATTTTGTGCACGTTAAAAGATGTTAAATATAATTTTGGTCGTATGGCAAGTATAATTGCGATACTCAACAAGAACTCGTGACGAATTGAACTCGTTATTGCATTGGATTCTATTCTAATTTTAATCGTATAATCTATAAACAATTCAGTGTACTCACCAGTTGCTGCAAATAACTCTCCCTTTGGCAAAGAGCAACGTAACGTTCTTTGCCCGAGGTGGTTGACTCTAATGCATTGACTATTTGCAATTTATCTTCCTTATTCGACAAACGCCACTCTAACATCAGGCACAGAGCTTCTTGGGCAGCCTCGCAGCCTCTCACTGCCAGAAGTATACAATCGTCGCGTAGTTGCTTCATCAGCCAAGTAATAAAATTCTTCCTCCGACAGCAGCATGCCAATAAGGTGGTCAGCTATACGTAAAACAGTTATGAATTAATATCGTGTTTACACCTCGATTCCATTTATTTATGGAACGAAAATTATTTTATATTCACAGAATTTACAGAAATTATTTATTTATTCTTAGAATAGAAATTATTCTGTAGAACAATAAATGAGTCGTTTACAATCGTTTACAATCCTTAGTGATTAACTCCAATTTTTTATTTTTTTTTTTTAAATTCACTATCAAAGAACTTAATTTATGTTTAACTTTTTATATTTCAAATAAATTTCAACTTTCTGTCTTGTAGCATTGATAGATTTGGCAAACGAGCAGCTCTTATATTTATAGAATTTACAGAAATTATTTATTTATTTTTAGAATAGAAATTATTCTGTAGAACTACAAATATTTACAATTCTTAGCGACTAATTCTAATTAAAAAATTTTTTTATAAATTTACCGTCAAAGTACTTAATTCGCGATTAACTTTTTATATTTCAAATAAATTTTTGTTTTCTATTTTGTAGCATTCATAGATCTGGAAAATGAACAACTAAAATAGTGAAGCTTTGATTATATAGTAAACAGAAAATAACTTATTTATTAATACAAATGTATATAGGTAACAATAAACTGATAGTGATCTTCGTAAAAAAATTCGATTCAAGTTTATGAGAAATTTTTTGCACTTGGAGAAAAGCTTTTAATATTTAGGAAAAATATTCATCTTAAATTTTAGAAGAGGAAATTCTCTTTAAGGTCAGACAAGAATGTTTAAATTTTATTCAATTCTTATGGCAATAACTATCATTATCTTGTGCTAGGTTCGGAGCTTCCGGACCTCTATAATGAGTTGCCATATTGTGTTACTGTTACAAGCATGTCTGGAATGTAAAAAATCCAGCACGTGATGCATATGCAAATACTTATATAAAGTGTAAGCAATACGTAACATAGTAATCATTATTATCTAAATATCCATTTTCATTTATTTTATACGACTTGTAATACTGAAATATTATTTTAAAAATTCTAAACTCGAAATAGTTATTGCCACGAGTGTTCCAAGTAACAACGATCTGACTAAAATATGAAAGTTCTGAACTTTAGTTCACCTTATAAACCCTTTGCACTCGATAGGCGCTTCTCAGTCGCCATTTAATCAGATTCTAAAGATGGATGTTAATTAATATATCAAATTTACAATTATCCAACTATGCGTGGAATATCGAAGTAAAATAATTCTACGTCTTAATGTGCATACGGTTCCTTATTTACCGTTTTAAAAATATCGTCGATTTTATGACAGAAAGTCTTCGAATTATTTATTTTCCTGTAACGAAAAAATCGCCAAGTGCAAAGGGTTAGGTTAGGTTAAATTGCATAACTCTTTGTTAACGCGTAAAATTTATTTTCCTTCGTTGAAAAGATAAGTTTAGTTATATACAAAAATCTAGAATATAAGGTGTGAATAAATAGTTTATGAGACCTAAATTCCGAGCACGAATGTTTACATAAACATTAGATAAGAATTGGGGGTTTAGGCGGACTGTGCCATGTACAATCTTGATATTCTCTCTCAAGTCGGTCAGTTGCTCTAGAGGAACACTCAAAGATACATTCCTTGAGCAGTAAAAGATTTTAAAAGAGGATATATATACGTAGAATTGGAGTTTGGGTGAATCGACTTAATCCATTTGCATCCAAGCGCGGAATATTCCGCGAGTCACAACTGTTGTCTATCACCGAGCGCGGAATATTCCGCAAACCACGATAGTCGCTTATCACCGAGCGCGGAATATTCCGCGAGCTACGATAGTCGTCTATCACCGAGCGCGGAATATTCCGCGAGCTACGATAGTCGTCCATCACCGAGCGCGGAATAATCCGCGTGCTGACTTTTTCCATTACCAGTTGCTGAATATTCTTCATATGCCACAGATCACGTTTGATCCCTTTTGTGAGCATCTCATCTACATCGGTTCATTATATTCTTAACAAGTTTTACTTTTGTCGTGAAAATCCTTTTAACTGCCATTATGAGTAGGTGCTGATATGCGCATAGTGATACGGGCTAGTCGTCAGTTGAACCTCGCTGATGCCTGAACACGGCACCTTAAGTAGATCCATGATGCAAATGAGTTAAGATAGTAATTTTGGCTTCTTAACAGAATAAAATAAGCTTATAAATAGAATAATGGCTATGAAACAAGAGAGATTCGCTATGGACACGCTCTTCTGATCTTTCTTAGGCTGATTTGGACTTCTTTCATACTCTCTGACTGACACACTGACACACTCTTAACACGTTCGTCGCCCAACGCGATTCGGTTGAGTTTCTCGCGGGGCCCAAATCCTACTGTCTGAGCGCTAGAACGTTATCGGACTGATGATTTGGATGGGTCTAGTACAGACACTGCTCGTTAGATGTTGGTCAACGGACCCTATTTACAATTTTCCATTTCCTGTAATCGTTTTGAATTACCATCAGCAAACTTGCATTTTGCAAATAACCAAACGATAGAATAGAGTAGCAGACTTGGTAAAGTTTTACCACTCTAAACATATTGACAGACAATTACGAAAAATGTAAAAACACTACGACCTATTGTTCCAATTGTCCAAAATCACGACAAATGTGTTTAGACTGTTTTAACGAGTACCATGCGACATAGTATAATGTAATATTTTATCCTAAATATAAATTAACACTAGAATTATCAACCCAGACAAAATGACTGGTCCCAGAATTTTCCTTTTTGCAATCACCGAACACATACACCTGCTTTAAGAATAAAATTGGTATTAACTCATATTAACCCTTTTAGTGCCGAGCGAAAAACGGGTGCCTATGCGAAGATAACCGGACGAATTTACTAATAAAAATTTTTACCTAATTGAAAGAGCACAGTTCTTACACCCACTACACTATCATAAACATATTGTGATTACGGTCCCAAGAAACTATCCCGCGTCGAGTTTCTACCTTATTGCTCTAGCGTATACAGAGCCTCGACACCAACCAGCATAGAATATAACAAAAAGTTAAACCCAAAAACAATCTTTTAAATTCTTTTGGAATGAAATTAGACCGTTTATAACGATTTATAAATTTATTTTAAGATAAAACTTTCTCGCAATACGAAGAATAAGGCACCGTCGCATACGCAACGATATATCGTCGTTCGACACTAAAAGGGTTAAGAAAGAACTGTAATCAATATATTCACTCATATTCATCGTACCGCTGAAATTATTATAATCTGTACTCGTTATAGTTAGGTACCCATTAAAGATCGGTAGTTCTAGTGTTAATAAAAAGTATAGTATAATGTATAGTATATTTTTCATATTTTTATATTATATATTCTTAATATTTTTATGTTGTATATTCTATATTTATAATTCAATGCTTATTCCATTAAATTTCTTTTAAAAATCCAGCTGAAAATCCCATTTAACTTGAACAAGAAGAGCGTCACGCATATTTGGGTGACGGGGCCCCCACGGAAGCATACTCGTCACCCAAATATGGCTGACGCGGCGAAAGATTGCAAAAAGACTGGTTTAACCCTTTCGGTACGGAGGAGCTGGCCGCGGTTATACATTCGTGGAAGTTTTCCACAAGAGTGGTTGCACTGGAAGTCACGAAAACGTGTTTTGCGGTATTCATAGAAATCTCGAGCGTGATTGACGCTAAACTTTTCATTCGGACCGCGACAGTCATCGGTGACGTTTCGTGGATGCCGCCAATAGGTGACGGTAGTATCTAGAGAACGTTTCATAGATGCCGCCAATAGGTGACGGTAATACCCAGAGAACGTTTCATGGCCGCCGTCATTGGGCGGCAGTAGTACCGAAAGGGTTAACCGTTTGAGTCCCAGAGGGTTTTGAAAAAACACTGTCGAGGAAACCCAAACAGCGCGACCGCGCTGCCTCTAAGTGGGTACGAGAAGACCTAAGCAGCTTGATAGCGCTTCTTCTATTTTATGTCGAGAAATCCCAAGCGACGCGACAGCATTTCGTTTATATTATGGCGATGAATGGCCAAGTGGCGCGATAGCACTTCGACTTCGATAGTCGACAGTCAGCTATCGAGAACGCTCGAAATGTGCTGGGTTTTCTCGATATGAAATCTGAACAGCGCGATCGCGCTGCTTGGGACGTAACGGTTAAAAAACTCTTAACCATTTGCGCTGGAAAGACGTGTCACGCACGTCGTAATGCTTTTGTCACAGAATCGCCAACGACGTGGTATACACGTCGTTAGGCAATTGTTACAGAAACACTGGATCGTTCTGGCATACGCGTGTGTGAATTTCTTGTCACCGCAAGTGGTTGAAGACTGACTCGTCCGCGCTCTTGCATCCTTATTTAACCCTTTGACTACAGCGAACTTTGAAACGCACCGGATGTACCACACGGATAAGAATTCATTTATAATGTCCACCGAGAATGGCAAAATTTTGGGTAGAGATGCGCCCTCCGTGTCAGAAAAGCAAACTGTGTTGAGCGCTTATATGCGCCCTCCGTGTCAGAAAAGCAAACTGTGTTGAGCGCTTATATGCGCCCACCGTGTCACAAGGGCAAAATTTTTGAGCTCGTCCCACAGTAGCCAAAGGGTTAAACCATTAATTCTGTCCTCTTCCATACCCAGGCTTTCTTTCCTAATCATGCCCCTTTCCCACGCAACCTCAGTGGACCAAAGCACTTCAACCACTCCGAACGTATCCCTAAACTTTCATTCGACTTTGTCATAAATATTCTTTGCAGTCTATCTTCTTGCACACGATCACTTTCGTTCTGAGTCCAAACACTCTTGACATTTTTTCAGGGCCGTACTCATCCCAATCCTATATATATATCCTATTTATATTAATATCGTAGTTATTTTATAATTATAAATCCATAATCCCAATATCCTCCATTTGTTTCTGATAAGCATATCAATTATCGTATATTTTGCGCCCCAATTAATGAAAAGACAAAAATTTTTGTTGGATGACTAACGATTCGTTGGCCCTTAGTTACTAGAAGGGCCTAGCTAATAAGCGCAGACCAATTTCAAAGTCCAAAGACAACTGACTCATTTCTACTTTCACTAAGGGCCAATGGTCATCTTCACCCCAAAAAACTAACATTATATAAGCCTCTACAAAATTTACAAAAGGCCAGGTTTAGTTTCTTTTCGTCTCCGCCGATTTGTATTTTTCCAACGTAGCCTTGTTGTTAGAACCTGTATTTTATATTGAAATCTGAGTTCCAACATTTTTTATATTGTAACCTGTGGCGATTTGTTCTTACAATCACAGAATTGTCTCAACTTATATCCGTGGTTGTAAGAAAAAACACAGCATATCACATATTTTCGTTTTTGAAACATCGCTGTTTGAACTTCTGACCGTGAATTATTCTTATTGGCAATTGGTTGAACTGTACAGCCTGATATAAAATTTGATTTTATTAATTTCTTTCGATACATACGTAAATGTGCAAATAAAATTTTGCAACCCGATCGATGAAGAAACTAAAATTCTTCTAAATTGTGAGTGTTTTGTTTTATAACCGCAGATATACCTTATTCGTTTATCTCTAAAAACGTATTCTAGATAAAATTTAAGAAAGGGAGAAAATATAGTGTTCAATACAGAAACAGTTTATACATTTTTGGAAAAATCTTTTGATAATATTGTCGGTACCCTCTAAGTGTTCTATTGTAATTATTCGAGTAATATATATGCACTTATGTATTAGCAGTGTTTCCAAATTTTCGTCAGTCGTGACCTTTTATAATAATCGTATCATCTATGACCCCTGACTCGTTCTTATATATGGAAGGTAAAGTAAATTTAATTATATAAAACAAATATATTAAAAATAAATATTTTTGAGTGTAATTTTAAATTAATATTTAATTGTCTGCCATCATACATGCGTCTAATATATTTAAAAATATTTTTAGGACTGAACTTAACACCGGATAGGGACTAGTGCATTTGAGTTATCATATCTCATAATACCCTAACTGTGGTATAAATCTCGTGGTATCTATTAGTTTGATGTTAATCGAAAAATATTTTAACCTAAATGTTCATGGTTATTCGTGTGTTATTTATTTTTTTATTTAAAATATGAAAGTTATATATATATATTAAAAAAAAGAATTGAATGATTTTCAGTAAGATACAATTCAACATAATTATTTTCTTTTGTAGATAGATGCATAGAGATCATTTAGTTTTTTAAATGAAAATATTCTTTTTGATATACTAATCGATATAACATTATTTGGTACAAAAGAAATTATTTTTATTAAAAAATCATAAATTTAAGAGATATTTTCATCTAATAATAAATAAAGTATCAGAATAAAAGTAAATAATTTTAATTTTTTAAATGAAAATATTCTTTTTGATATACTAATCGATATAACCCATTATTTGGTACAAAAGAAATTATTTTTATTAAAAAATCATAAATTTAAGAGATATTTTCATCTAATAATAAATAAAGTATCAGAATAAAAGTAAATAATTTTAATTTTTTAAATGAAAATATTCTTTTTGATATACTAATCGATATAACCCATTATTTGGTACAAAAGAAATTATTTTTATTAAAAAATCATAAATTTAAGAGATATTTTCATCTAATAATAAATAAAGTATCAGAATAAAAGTAAATAATTTTAATTTTTTAAATGAAAATATTCTTTTTGATATACTAATCGATATAACTTTATTTGGTACAAAAGAAATTATTTTTATTAAAAAATCACGAATTTAAAAGATATTTTCATCTAATAATAAATAAAGTATCAGAATAAAAGTAAATGATTTTAGTTTTTTAAATGAAAATATTCTTTTTGATATACTAATCGATATAACTCATTATTTGGCACAAAAGAAATAATTTTTATTAAAAAATCACGAATTTAAAAGATATTTTCATCTAATAATAAATAAAGTATCAGAATAAAAGTAAACTAATATAATGAAGTAAAAGTGGATATAAAAGAATGAACAGTAAACATGAAAAAAATGAATTATCGTGTTATTACAATTATTGATATTAAAAAAAAATTCAAGGTTTCTAATTAAGGAATTATTAAAATTTTATAATTCACTTAGTAACAGTAGCGTGGAATTTGAATATGCGTGTATACGATTAGAAAAGAGGCTTGTCTAGTGTCAACATTTTAGTGGCCAGTGGCTCCTCCTCTACGGTATCATGTGATTTCCAACAGTTAGTTGCCAGTGACGCCACCTTGACGTCAATTGTTTTTCGTTTCTCACTGACTCCATGCCACGTCAATCGAATCGTTCCTTCGTAAACGTAAACGTGTTAACTCTTCGTATCAAGTATACTTTGTATTCTGATCCGTTCTAATCTTTTGTTCGTTCATTTTTCAGTTGGTTATGTATCGTTTCACCGACTGTTTTTACGTATCAGGAATAGAAGCTAAAGCAGTGGGAACTGTTTTAGAAGATAATTATGCGGAGAATAATTGGAAGATAATTATGCAAACGTCAAGAAAATAAAAGTCCGTATACGTGTATGCCATCTTAATGAACTCTTCAGATATTCAATATTATTACATTATTTTGCATACATAATATAAATCATATTTTTCTTGATGTGTACGTACGTATAAATATGTATGTAGATTTATTCGGGCAGTGAAACGTTAAATAGGTTAGGTATATTAAACTTAAACGAATGCATAATGTATAGGTAAAATCATGGATTCTTTTAAACAAGATAAATAAATCATATACGTACATTTTCCTTAAGCTCAAGAGTCTTGTGTTTTGTTAATTGAAATTAGTAAATGCAATAAGTATTAAAGTACGAATAATACAAATTTTGATTTAATATCATGACTATATATTAATATTTTAATAATATGACGATTATTATTTATACGTTCATTAAGTGTAGCGGTTGACGAGTTAATAACATATGATTATGTGTATCGTCACCAGTCAGTAAAAT
Source organism: Eufriesea mexicana (assembly GCF_001483705.2). Taxonomy (NCBI): domain Eukaryota; kingdom Metazoa; phylum Arthropoda; class Insecta; order Hymenoptera; family Apidae; genus Eufriesea; species Eufriesea mexicana. Next base: position 1,484,746 of record NW_016908500.1, on the reverse strand, counting down.
GCAGTATGCATTTATTCTATCATATAAAGAGTACTCTACATAACGTATAAATTTTCATTTCCTGTTTTATGACTACAAAATAATACGAAGATATATGTATAGAAGTTTTTAAAAACTTTGTCAAAAAGTTATAAGAAAAATAAAGCATGTGAGAAAATTAGAATTAAATCAGAATTAAATTAGAATTAAATCAGAATTAAATTAGAATTAAATTAGAATTAAATAAGAAAGAGAAAGGACGAGAAAATTATAATGACTCTATTTTTAACGTGAAATAATTTTACTAAAATTAATATTCCAGTTGAATAAATTCTATAATAGCATCATAATAACATTAACGTATTATCCGATTTATCCAGTAAAAGAATTTGTTATATAACGTAATTAATTCACTAAATCGATAAGTACACAAATACCATTTACCAATTTCTGACCCATAAATTTAGGATAATTATTCGTAACTAAAATCATTTAAAGAAAAGCATAATTTTCATATTTTAATTATTGTCATATTATAAATATCTTTCTTTTTCAATTGCATCATTATTATATAATTAATATTATAATAGACCATTCGATATATTTAGTTATAGTAAATATTTTTAGTTAAATTAGTATGTTTCTCGGCAAACAATCCTATTGGTTTTTAATAAAAATTTATTCTATTATTTTTATTTTTATCCGGGGTTTAGAGCCGTATCAACCACTGGGTGGATTATTAGCAACTCAGAATCGGGTTTATAATTGGTTATACACTTAGGTGATACAGTGTGTTTTGGGTTGATCTTTTGTCCTTCAGAATGTCTTTCAGAGGGACTTATTTACCATAAACTGTGTATAATTGAAATATTTTTCATACATTTAGCTTAAATTATTATAATATTTGATAATATCAAAAATTGATAATATAATTTTCTGCAAATAATATATATAAATATATAATCGATTACTGGCTGCAATATTTTAATTTAGCAGCTTTATTCTTCAAACACAATATTATTTTCTGCTTTTTATAAAAACACATCGATGGTAAGGTATTAAAAATACTAAAATTTGTAATAAAAAAGAATAATAAAATTTTATGTAACAATATTATGCGTAGAACTTTCTTTAATTGTGTCCTGAAATTGTTGGACAATTATGCACTAATCATAATTATTGATTGCATCGTGTAAAATTAATATTCTTTACTAATTATACTTTGATATAATTAACTCGAATCACTCGTGTAATGAAACCAAGAAAATGATATTAATGAAGAAAATGATATGAATCATTAATCTTAGCACACTTTCTCTTCCCTTGTATAATTTTTAATAACAATTTTATAGAAATTTGTGTGAACTAATTTAGTGAAATAATTATTTCATTGTGAATTAAAAAATTACGAATTTAATTTATATCACAGACACATTTTAAATACAATTAAAGAAACGAATGAAATAATCGAATATTAATATTCCTTAATATTGTTTTAATAATTTATAAACAATTTGAAAATATTTGAAATTGTTAGATTCAAAAATTATAATTACTTCCAAGAATTCATATAAATATAATACAAAATATCAAATATTTTATACGAAAAAAAAAATAATTTCGTATGTCCTTATTATGTAACTATATTTTAAAGAGTATATAAGAAAAAGAAATAAAGTTACAATAAAAATAAAACTATATAAATATTAGATAATTAATATGAAAATTATATAATATAAAAATAAAACTATATGAATATTAGATCGTTAATATATATGATTTAATAAAATATTTAAAAAATCAAACATACAAATATTTTGACTTAACCATTTGCGATATTAATTAATCGATATTAATTAACCCTTTGCACTCGAGAGGTAACTCTCGTTGTCAGTCACCGTTTGTTTCAATACCTGGAAGCCTGAGTAACGAGTATGAGATATTACTAGATTAGAAATAACTCCACATGAAATATTGAAATGAAATATACGTGATTTTCTCTTTTTATTTCAACATAAATGGTATCACTGAAATAAGAAAAATATAAGAAAAGCTTCGAATTGTTATATCTTCATAACGAGGAAATTTTCCAGTGTACAGGGATAATAATTTGAACAACCAATTGCATTTCCTATCACTTTAAACGTGGAATTGGTACTGTTAATTTTAATCATCTTACCATTATTCGATACCTTTCCTAATCCTTTGGACTCGAAGACTTTTTCGTCGTAAACAGCAATTCGAAGCTTTTCTTAGATTTTCAAAAGCTCGCTGATACTCTTTATGCCAAAATAAAAAAAGAAAATTGTGCATTTGTATGAGAAATGAACGAATAGAATTATTTTATTTCGATATTTCGCGCGTAGTTGTTAATATAATTATCATTATTCATTATTTGAGTTATAGCATTGAAGCAAGACTAAGAGTCACCTCTCGAGTGCAAAGGGTATTTCGCGCGTAGTTGTTAATATAATTATCATTATTCATTATTTGAGTTATAGCATTGAAGCAAACGGTGACTAAGGGTCATCTCTCGAGTGCAAAGGATTAATATGTCAAATTTAAGATAATGTAACGGTGTTCGAGGTATCAAAATCAAATAATTCTACGTGTTAATTATTATACGATTTCATATTTACTGCTCAAAAAATTATCATCAGCTTTATAGCAGAAAATCTTTAAATCCTACTCTTCTTTAGCCAAAAAATCGTCGAGTGCAAAGGGTTAATAAGCCAAATGGCTCAGAGGGATAGTACAATAAAAATGTTTAAATGTAGAGAATATTAATTATAAAACGTAATATACACTGTGAAGATCAAACCTAAATTAATCGATAGAATAGTCCGATAAACAGAAAATGATAAAAATTACTCACCATTTCACCAAATAATTCTCCTTGATCAGGGCAATTTGGGCTGGATGGTGCAACGATATGGATCCATCCACGTCTGTGCTCTCTAACCGGAAGTAGAACGCTATGGACCACGCATCTCGTGTCTTTTGCCAACCGATTTATCACGCACATTAATATCGATTGTCGGACCTTCTTTGTGCCAAAAGCTTCCTCCGGGAACGGCACTGGTTGCAATAAAGCACCAAGTTCTGGCCTCCAATCGGCATACTCTGATCTGAAAGAGGATCGATAATTAACTCTCGAGGTCTCCGAAATTTCAGTTCATGAAAACGCAATTTAAATGGAAGGTATATCATCGAAATCAGAGTAAAATGAAAATGGAAAATGGATCAACGATTATTACTGAATATTTTTTCCGATCTCGACGGAATGGGTTTTGGAATAGAAATTATAGTGATTCCATAGAATGGATATTATACTGATTCTACGTATATTAATTTTGTAATTATAGTTCTTTCTTTCTAAAACTTTTCTAGGATCGACACTCGCATAGATTTCGCAATTTTGCAACTCACGATGACTTTTTGTTCGACTTACTAAATAAATAAAATCTCCTTTTGTTAGATGCGTAAGTCTAATTAGAGTTTTGAAATTTTAGAAGAATTTTGAAATCGACATAGAAACGATTTATATCGATCTTCAACAAATTGGGAAAAATTTATTGAAATTGACGATCAACGATTACGATTTTAATAGTTAATCGTCAATGTTAATAAACGATTATAGTAAATATGTAATTTCTAACTGCGGTTAATGATTATAATTAAAATATTTAATCATCAACAAAATATTTTAATTATATTTTGTTGTTGTTTGCGATTGTAATTAAAATATTTAATCATTAATCGCAATTCACGATTAAGCTAGATATTTAATCATCGATCGTGATTAACGATTATAATTGAAATATATTATTGACGATTTCAATAATTAATCGTTAATGATAATAAATTATTATAGTAAGTATGTAATTTTTAACTGCGATTAACGATTAGAATTCAGATATTCAATCATCAATCGCAATTGACGATTAATCTAGGTACTTAGTCTTCGATCGTGATTAATGATTATAGTTGAAATATATTAATGACCATTTCAATAGTTAATCGTTATTGACAATAAATTATTATAGTAAATATGTAATTTTTAACTGCGATTCACGATTAGAATTCGAATATTTAATGATGAATCGCAATTAACGATTAAACTAGATATTTAATTTTCGATCGAGATTAACGATTATAATTGAAATATATCATTGACGATCGCCATTGATGATTTCAATAATTAATCGTAAATAATAATGAACTATTATAGTAAATATGTAATCTTTAACTGCGATTAACGATTAGAATTCAAATATTCAATCATCAATCGCAATTGACGATTAATCTAGGTAATTAGTCTTCGATCGAGATTATTATAATATATTACAATTAAAATATATAATCATCAAACGCAATTCACGATTAAGCTGGATATTCAATCTTTGATGGAGATTAATGATTATAATTGAAATATATCATTGACGATTTCAATAGTTAATCGTAAATAACAATAAACAATTACAATAAATATATAAATTTTAACTGCAATTAGAATTCAAATATTTATATATATTTATTATATTATTATTATATATATTTATTATATATTCGAATCATGAATCGCAATTAACGATTAAACTAGATATTTAATTTTCGATCGAGATTAACGGTTATAATTGAAATATATCATTGACGATTGCCATTGATGATTTCAATAATTAATCGTAAATAATAATAAACTATTATAGTAAATATGTAATCTTTAACTGTAATTAATGATTAGAATTCAGATATTCAATCATCAATCGCAATTGACGATTAATCTAAGTACTTAGTTTTATTATTATTTAGTCTATAATATATTATAATCAAAATCTATAATCGTCAATCGCAATTAATAATTAAAATAAGAATTTAATTGGGAATTGACGAGTAAGTACCAAAATAACTGTATTTGTAAATAATTGAAACTTTCTCCGAAATTTCACATTCGATTGTTAGTCTTTCTACAATTAAAAGATTTATTCAAATTATAAACTCGAAAATAATTTCAGCTAAAATCCTAACTGCATCGGAATTTTAATTTAACCCTAATTAAAACTAACAACTAATACTTTGCAATTAACATTTTTAACCAGCGATTGACGATTAATTTCTGTTGATACATCTATATTTCCGTATATCCGTGGCTATATATTGGTACAGGAGATCCCTACAGAGGGCAGTACGTTCAAATCTTTTAATACTCCAGTAGTTTGTACCTCTATCGCTCTGTAGGTATTCATTGGCTTCATTCTACAATTTTATATCTCTCCATTGAAACCGTGTGTCTGTGCGAACGTGTTACGAATTTGTTAAAATATAATTCCAAGTTTCTTTCAACAAATCTCGCTTCACGAATTTCGTTTATCGTTTAACCTAATCGCGATATTTCGATAATTAAAATTTCGTACCATCATTGAACCTCGTTTATTCGAACTCGTTGCAGGATAAATCTTTCGTATAACGAAATTCGTATAATAGAAATAAACCAATTCTCGAGTTACCCTATTAACTATGAACTTTTTATTAAATAACAAAAGTTCACGTTTGGACAAATGGATTCAATCAACCGGAGTCGAGCACATCAGGCACTAACCAAAATTTCGTTCCAACGAATGGAGTTTTTAATTGGCTTGACATTCTCGCCTATTTTGGAATCTCGTTTAACCCACTTCTCTTCGTTTGGTGAAATGTTTTAAGCGAATAGTTCTTTTATTTGTCTCAAGGAAGTGCAGGGTGCACGTGCATTCTTTGGTCCCAGAGAACCACTTATCCTTTTTATATTCGTTGATTAAGAAATCAATTAGAGATGACTAGAATTAGAAACCGGTGTCTGCGATGGGTTGGTCAACTCGCATGCATGTAAGGCGAAAATGGTCACGACCTAGTCACGTCAAGGGAGATCAAGCAATGGTCACTTGCGTTTTATTTCCATGACACGTGATATATCTTTTTCTATGGGACAGATAGAATTGACAATGACAAATTCAATTGGATAATTTTGTACTTTAAACCCTTAATCTTTTGCGGTTCTGCGTCCCAAGCGACGGGGCATTAATTTTATTCTGGTAGGTACAATGTCTCGTCTGCCATGACAAGGAATTTATTTCAACCAATCTTTCGTTTAGATTGCATGTTCGGATTGTAAGTGGAATGTTATAGTATTATTTCTCTTTCGTATCTTGCAAGTACATAATAATATATACACACATATTTATTTATATTAAATTAAATTTTAATTAAATTAATTAATTTGTATGTGTGTTTTTATATATCTTCTATTATATACACTGTAATTGTAATTATATATACTCAATTATAAATATTTATCTCTACATATATATATATGTGTGTGTGTGTATAACTCCATAAATATTATTATACGATTTTCTCTCATAAAGTTATAGCTATTCAAAGATTAACGCAGCATAGATTCAATTTTGCACATTAGTCTAATACCATATAAATTAGGTCAAATTTTCTAAAAGCATTAAACTTATTGGTCGTGAATTAACCCTCTATGGACCGAATATAATAATATAATAAATAATATAATAACGTAAAATCAACAAATATCAATCAAAAAATTCAGCAGTTTTGACAATATTGTTATAACGAATTCATATTGAAAGTTTGAATTAACAACGTTTGTACTATTGTGCCAAGATAATGTGCAATAGATAGACAAGATAATTTCCCACGCCATCTTGTGGAAAAAAGATCATAGGGGCCATAGAGGACCTAACCTATCATGATCGAATAACCGGTAAATGAAAAAGAATTAGAATTCTTAAAAATGGATGCACGGGAGATATTGTAAAAATAATTATAAATATATCGAAAGAAAAATCGCGAACTGGAGTGATGAAAACGATAACGTTGAATGCAGTATTTTAATAAAATACCCATACATTAGCATGTAACTTGAAAGTTACACAGGCCCATAGAGGATTAATTTTTATGAATTTTATGAAATTTTGAAATGGCATTGTTTCATTAACACTCTACAAAGCCCGACTTTTTATTAATTTTTTCCGGATCGTAAATCGTTCGGCACATGGAGAAATCGATGAATAAAATTACACATGTTCGTGAACTTTGCGAATGCGTGAAAGAATTCGTTATCACTGACGTACACTATGTCCCTCATTCCTATGTCATCTCAAATGCCAATTCACCAGTGTGAGGATTGTTTTCTAGTATGCGTGTGAGATGGCGTGAGAGTGGTGAGAATGGGAATAGGTTGGCAGTGGAAAGAAAATTAGGTTGGTAGTATTGTGGAATGAACATTGTGAGTACGAAACGTGAGAAAGTATAGAGAGTGCAGTTATACCCAAGTAGTGGTATTCGTTAATATCGAATAAAATATATATATAAATACATTATATGTACGTATTCATTATAAATCCACCTTAACCATTAATATTGGATGCTTTCAAATTTGCAGAATACCGAGAGAGTTAATTAGCTAATGTATTATTAAAATGGGACACCGTGTATCGCGTGTCAGAAGAATTTTCCCAGTCACCTGGATTGTGGTATTACAGCGAAGAGGACGAAAGATGACGAGATATGACGTTGTTACGACTATGAGCACATGATACGTACGCGATATTTAGCACCATCAGGTAGCAGTTGAGTGGAGGCAAAGTCGGCGACTTCCCGTCTTCCGGCACGGAACGATTGGCCACTTCGAATCTGCAATTAGACAAACCGGTGAGAAAATTCGCTTTGACGGGAATAATTCGTCGGTTTCGCCAAATTACGCTTGATCCGTGAGCCGCCAGCAGGTTTTCAACTACAATTTATCTCAGTCGACGCGACACGCTAGCTTCTTCCGCAGAGGCGTGCCTTTGACGCGTCGTGATGTATGAAATTTTAAATTTCGCGCCTTTTTTAATATTCCCGGCGCGCGTGAAGAGCTCGCGTATTCACCAGCTGGCAGGAAAATAGGAATCACGTCAAGTGGCGAATAAAAAGATTGCACTTCGAACATTTTTGCTTTCGTTCGCGCGTAACGGTATTTTTGTTAAGTCATGGTTAATAAAAGTGTGTAATATATATATCATGGATACTGCACGAAGGTCAATGTATGTTATGTGAGACGCTGAAACCAAGGATACTGAGATTATTTCGTTATATAAGAATGTGAGAATAACAAGCAAGATGTGAATCGTGTATTCGATTTAACAAATATTTTTCTTTCTTCTTTTCTGCTAATTCAGAAATGGTGGCCAAACATAGTCGTTGTTGGAATCATGTTTTGTCCATTGGAAATATTTACTAGTTACGTTTGTCGTTAGCAGCATATATACGATAGTGCCCTTTTTATTGTCGCACCTTCTGCCCGTTTATCTGTCGCGGGGCTATACACAGCAATTTTTGGAACTGCTTTCGGCTACTTTCTTTTATTTTATTCGTAAAAAGAAAGCCGAATTCTCGAAGCATTTACCTGCCCGGGTAACTGTCGCGTCGTGGACTGTGCGACAGTTAAACGGGTATATCTGTACGGTTTATCCTATGACTATAACACTGTGCAAAAATTGCGAGGGAGCACCCATAACACGATATTCTTGTAAAACGATTTCCATATCGCACGGTTTCACAAGTTTTATATTAATGTTTATCTTATTTTTTATTTAATATACGAACTGTTAAAAATATTAAGAATATTCAGAATTGTGTGGTATTACATATATATGTTTTGTATTCCTTCTAAATTTCGCTTAATTTGCACTGCGATTTAATTATGGAAAATTGTCGATTGAAAAAAGTTGTTTAAAAATTTTTAGTTTATTCGTCACTCGTAAATAATCGTAGAATTTTGACGACGAATAGGAGATACAAGTAGGAGTTATATACGTTTCTACAAATTAATCCTTTATTGGTTTACTGATAATTCCGTTTACAACTTTGAACTAATATGATATTTCCAAACTACTAATTTCTTGATTAATTTATCTTATTTGAGAAGTTCGCGCGTGATATCGAATATTCGTGAATGATTAAACTCGATCTTGTTCTGAAAAGGACATTGATTACAAAATTTGTTAATCCTGTGAATAAGTAATATAAACATTTCAAATTTTGAACCGTACTTTTCAAATACATTGTATACAACAATAATTACAATTACCTGTATTCATTAATTAATATAATATAATATAATATAATATAATATAATATAATATAATATAATATAATACAATAT
>NW_016908500.1:1464017-1475391 GCF_001483705.2 Eufriesea mexicana | reverse complement strand
GAGAGAGAGAGAGAGAGAGAGAGAGAGAGAGAGAGAAACAGAGCGTGTGTGTGTTTCATTCCTAAAAGAGCTAAATATGGTTTACGAGCCATAATTTGGTAATATGCAATACAATATTACTATATTGTGTATAATATAATGCAATACGATAGTAAATACAAATATTATAAATAATATATTGTATTACCTATTGTAATAAATAACGTATTATATATTACGCTATATTAGTATATTTGTTATAATACTATATTTGAAGCTCTAAGCGAAAACAAAATTAAAATGTTATTTAAAAAAGCTTGAACATCAGACTATGCGAGATTTTCCGCAAAATTATTCTCAAGCAGTTAACTGAAGTCATATTCTTCTTCGCTAAAGGGTTTAGTTTCTGCACTTTCAAACAAGGCACTCCATAACGTTCGTGCCTTTGATACGCTTTAATGAAGCGTGGATAAAATACAGGGTGAGTCATGCAATTTGCAACGATGCACTTGCCAAGTGCAATTAGCAATTTTTTTTTTTTTTTAGATAAAGTTGTACGTTCTCTTCCATTTCCAATATTATTCTACAAACATTGTGTCCACTAATAGAAGGTTTGGAATATTGATCACGAACGCGAGATCACGAACTTCTGCATTCCTTCCTTTAATTAATTTTTTCTTTCTCCTTTTTTTATTGGACGTATCTAACGTAACACGTATTAAAAGTTTATAAAAACGCGTGTTGTTTTCAAGCAAATCGATAGTAACACCTTTATTTTAGCATCTTTAACGTATCAAAGTAATATGTATCGAGAATCTTTAAAAAAACAAGTATTAATTACTTTACTGATAATTAATTTTCATTATCAGGATCGTATAAACGACCATAAACAATCTGCTTGAAAATGATTCAAAATTTAATGCGAGCAATGTAAAGAAGAAAACATTGACCTAATTTATTATGTACAATAAACTAAAATGTAAATACAATAAAATGTAATATACTAATATACTAAATATACTAATATAATAATATACTAATATATAGAATATTATGCATAATAAACTAATATGTAAATAAAATAAAATGTAATATACAATATACTAATATACTCGTCTAACCTAACCTAACCTAACCTAACTTAACCTATACAAATATATGATGCTGTATCTTTAAAATCATTAGATAGAGAAAAAAATGCATGTTTTAAATTTCTGAACTACTTTTGCACATTTTTACGTATTGATGCATTTGCATAATGCAATTGAGGTACTTTTTTAATAAATACTTACTATTAGAGATCATTCGCTATTGTAACTGTTTATTATTTATTATAATTCTGAACACTATTAAGTATTATATAACCTAGATTATTTTATTATCAGACTGTTTTTTATTATATATTTAAAAAAATAATAGGATAGAAATTGCAAGAAACAAGGTATATTAAGCAATGGCGTAAGTGCAATATTTTTGTTGTTATTTACGAACGCCATATTTTCTTTTGCTGCTAAACCATATACACTTTTTAATAATTCTATTTGTTCCTCGAACAACTTAACAAGAAAGGTTTCCCAAATGTTAATAATCAATTTCGATGAAATTTATGGTGAATATAGGTTTTGAAAAAATATTTCACCCACATTTTTGTTTATCGATAGTAATCTATATCTAGGGTGTGAGAATAATTAAATGAATCGATAAAAAAATATTAACTTGTATTATATTTTTTACAAAAATTGACACAAAATCATTTTCTTGTCATTTGTATTCAATTTCGAAGGCTATTTTTATCCTCCAGATATAAATTATTATATATATATACACGCGGTTGAAATATTTTTTCAAAAACTATATTTTTTGTAAAATTTGTCGAAATCATTTATTAAAACTTCCTTATAACTTCTTTACTTCGTAGTAATAAAGCATATCACTTTTATTATACTATCCCTAGAAAAAAATTTTCAGTCAAACATTGTAATACGAAATTACCTAAAACTGTTGTATAACTTTTGACGTGTAAAATGCTACGATATAAGCATAAGTGGTGTTAAATCAGTTTGATGAAAAACCAAAAAAATAATTAAAATTTTTAAAAAATAATTAAAATTTTTGTTTTTTAATGAGGAAATAATGAAAGAATAAGTATCACTGAGATTGGTCAAATACTTTTTCGAGTTTTTCGGTGAGCTAGGAATATCAATTTCGTACTACAGTAGTAGAAAAGATATCAAATTGTAGGAAAGATGCATGAATTGCATCTTTATTTGCTTTGATAATAAAGAACACAAATAAGAAAATGTACTTCGGATAATAAAATATTTGGATAGTGGAATGCATGCTAGGTCATCTGATATTGGAAATTTCACTATACAACTTGCATATTCTTTTTATAAAAGTATTTTTTATAAAAAAAAAATTTGTTATAAGTTTTTTTTATAAAAAAAGCTTATTTTTCTATAAAATATACATACGTAGAATTTAATTAATTTAAATGTTTCCTATGTATCTATACTTTTATTGGTTTCCTTTTACAGATTTATATGATGTGATATACTATACTAAAATTTTCATTATTTACCCTAATGATAAAATGTGTTCGGATAAACGAGATTTCAGATATAGTTGACATCCGATTATTCGACTTCGTTTTAATAATTATTTTAATAATTATTCTATGATTATTCACTTGTTTTTTATTAAATGTACATTCTGTTTCCGATATTATTTAACTAGTATTTCTTTTAATAATTTCTTTTTCTATTCATAGTAAATTTTTCAGTACTAGATTTTGTATGTAACTATTCACGTGCTAATTTTTTTAATAACAATCTATAAATGGTTAATTATATCATACTAAATATTTGTACTTTCCAGATATTGAATTTCATAAATGTTATAAAAATAATAATTTCATTGACAGAAGTAAAAAATAATAAATTTATATCGACACATCTAAACCATTTAATTTATTTTATTTTCTACGAAATTTTTAAATATTGCTGGCAAAAATACACAAATTTTAACAACAACGTAAAGAATAATAAACCTAAACACGCTTTAGTTAAATATCGATATTTCGAATATATTTATATTTCTAAACATACTACGAGCAAATTTTCGAAATTTGTTCGAATAAACGAATTTTGAAGTAATTAAATCCATACTTTCTAAATATTCAATTTTACAAATATTGTAGACGAGAGAACAAATAATTTAATAATGGAAATACAAAATGGCAAACTCAAACACGATTTAATTGAATATCGAAATATTCAAAATTTTTGCCATCTTTTGCGAGACTTTTCCAAAAAGTCTGCCAAAATCTAAAATACCTTAGCTTTTCTGATTATTGATCTATAGCAATCTCACGATCACTTTTATATTCCGTTTTATTATTCAACGAACGTACCAGATATGTGATATAAAATCTCATAACCTCTCGAAGAAAATTTATCAGACGAAAACCATGCTCTTACGTCAATCCTATACACACAAAGAGATTTTAATAGCAGGTTTCCTCTTCCCAACTTCTTTAGTTCTTGCATAACATGTATTGTTAGGAATACTATGGCGAAAATGGTCCTTACTTCTTGCGTAAGGCGATTATGTATTGTCAGAAATACCATGATAGAAACGGCAAAAATGCTAGAAAAATATAAAATAGCCAATGATCTCGTCGATAGTAAACAGAAAAATTTCGGTTTAAGAACTAAATAAATTCGAATAAAATCGGCTTATGCGAGATTCCAAAAATGAAAATTAAAGAAGGCAGAAATATTATAGTAGAGATTACTATAATATATATAATACTCTTTACTATATATAATCTCTACTATAATATTATAGTGGAGATATAGTAGAGTTTACTATAATATATATAATACTCACTACTATATATAATCTCTACTATAATATTATAGTAGAGATCCCACAAATTATAAACCAAAGATTGCAAAGATAATAAGAGAAAATAAAAATTTGAAAAATTATTTTTAACCGTTATCTTGTAAACAGTGTGAGTCACGAGGAACAAAACCCTTAAAAATTTCAGTTATTTATCGCTGTATCCAAAAATTCATCGTTTGAAGAGATATTTAGGGCGATAGGGGGAAAATTTGTCAAGACCATTCTTTTTAACACTGTTTCAAGGTCACAAGTGATTTTTTTTCTAATAGTATAGAATCATGTCGACGTCAATACGAATTCATCGACCTAGTATACTATGAAGTTGAGATGACCTTGAACTACAAATTCAAATTTAATTAACGGAAATATTAATAAGACACAATATTACAGAATCTTATACAGAATATTATAATTCTATAATATATGCTACAATTCTATGATTCTATCACACAGAATATCATAGAATCATAATTATCTATACTTTCGTTATTTGAATTTTCCATTATCCGAAAATTTTTATTATAGTAAATACTTTTTACACGTAAACGTTTAATATAAATTAATTTAAAATTAAAAATTTATAGTAAAAATCAGAAACCTTTTTGCACAGCAGTTTTATATTTGTTTCGAAGAGAGATAAAAAAGTATCAATTATTTCAAAGATTCAACGGAAAAAATGGTTAATAAATTACTGATTTCTATTCGTATGTAACACAATTGTTATTAAATAGAAACAAAATTCTCCAAAAATATACAATGATTGAAAAATTCAAATTTTTACCATTCTTACAATTTTTTTGGTTGCTATAACTATTAGCAAGAATTAAAACATTTTTCAATTATGAATAACTATTATCTATGGATCATGGAAATTGTTTTTAGTTTCGAGGATTTTATTTTGGCCATCGATAACTGATATGAACAAGAAACGCTTATTTGTATTTTTTTTGACCATCATCATTTTTCGTTTCTATTATAGGTAATTAGTATTCATCAACTATATAAAATTAATCATAGAAAAGGAAGATAAAAGATACCCTATTTTTATATTTTTATTAGAACATATTTACGATAACTAATATAAAATTTCCTTCATAATAATGGTAATTCGTAATAAAAATCAGTTTCCATTACATGTAATAGTTCTTCGAAATTAAAAAGAAAAGAATAAATTATAACTTCATTAAAAGAAAAATTAAATCGATGACCTTGAAATCATAAAAAAAAGAAAATAATAATTACCATAACAAATTCTTTTCCTATCTCTCCATACGTCTCTTCAAACAGTGAAGCTCTGTCTTAAAAATAAATATTTAAATATTTAAAAGGAAATATTTAATAGACCTGTTTTTCGTGACTCACCCTGTATATAATATTTTCCATGTTACACCTCCAATTTCACGAACGTAATTCTAGTCTCCAAAATACCACGATATTATTTTATATTATATCACATTATATTCCCATACATCCTGTGCAATATCAAATACACACTTCCCTCAAAATCCCCAACACTGCACTACCACAACCGGTCCAATAACCAATGGATGGAAAAATGTAAGAAGAAACTTAAAAAAGAACAAAAAATGGAACAAAAAGAAATATCGAAAAATCGATTACCTATATATTAAAAGAAAAGTGTCATAGTCAGACAGCCAAAACGATGACGTAAAATGCTGCATTTTTAATCGAGAGTGTAAACATGATCGTGTAAGCCATGATACCTACTATCAATGATCATATCTATTATCAATATCGTAGGAAAGGAATAGGTACGGCCCTGAAAGAATGTCAACAGTGTTTGGGCTTAGAACGAAAGTGACCGCGTGCAAGAGGATCGAATGTAAGGGATGTTTATGAGAGAGCCGAATGCAAGTGAACAGTGAAAGCCTAGAAATGCGTCTGAGTGTTTAAGATACGTGACTGACCGATTGAGAAAGAGAGCGTAGGTATGAAAGAAGACAGAGTGCAAGGGTTTGAATAAGAGTGCAAGGACGCGGAAGAGTCAGAGTGTATCAGAGAGTATCAGAGTGTGTCAGAGTGTTTTAAAGTCAGTCATAGAGTTTTTGAGAGATAGCGAGTGAGAGTCAGCTGAGAGTTATTAGCGAGTAGAATAAGTTTTAGTTTAATATAAATCATTTTTATATTTACGTCACTGCTTATTATGTAGCCTACCCAACATTCCTACAATATTAATATTTACTATCATTACTCACCTATGAAAAATTGCAGCGACGCAGACGGAGATTAGGTTAGGAAGCACCCTAGGATGAGGACAGTCGCTCCCAGGCCCATGAACCGAGGCTATGTAATCTCTGATCGTCTGCTCGCCATGCATCGTGCACAGAGCAGCAATGAACACTTGCAACAGTTTCCTCATGTCCAGAGTCTTGCCGAAGTCCACGGTGTGCTTCAGGCACCTGGTGATGGCCGGGCTTATGGATGTGACCAAGGACGACTGTGGATTCTGAACCAGCTTCACGATCACCCTCGTCAGACAGACCGGAGGCGCTACTTTGTACAGCAGTGGAGACACCACGGCCAGAACAGTCTCTGCCCAATGCTTCCGATCATTTTGGTATCTCGATACCTCCTCGATCGACTTTTCCGACTTCTTCCTCGCCGAACCCTCGAATATCGAGTCCTCCAAGTGCTTCGCAACGGCTTCCAATGGAGCCAAAGACACCCTTTCGTCCTGGAGAGACGTCCACAACGCGAAATCTACCATCGATTTCAGCTCCTTGATCACCACCTCGTCTCGAGTATTTAAAGATACTAGGTGCTGGTATTTGAAGATACTTCTCTGAAAGTTGGGGTTCAAGAGGGGTTAAAGCTTTGCAGTGTGGAATATTCGTAGATTTGTTATTGAGGTTAGCAAAGTTGTGGAAACGAGTGGTTTCAGGTGTTTCCTTCTTGCAGTTATTTGAAAAATAGACCTACTTAATATACACGTAATATATCCACTGCTCAAATCGATTAACTCCACTTTTTGAAAAATCTTAAATTTAAGTGTCGAAGCACTTGGTATAGTCATAACTTTTATATTTATAATAACTTTTCCTGATAATTAAGATTAACACCGTTAAACGACAAAAATTTGTTGGCCACTCAATAATAAATAATTTATTTCAGAGATCACTTTGATTAACTCCGTACTATAATGTAAATCGTTGCAATAATGCAACTCGAATGCACTAGCAAGCCATGAATGAGAACGGTGAATTAAAAAACAATATACGTTATTTCATTGCATTTCTCTACTTTTTGTTTTATGGAGTTAATCAATTTGTGCAGAGAACGGCTCATATATTGTGATAAAATAAAATTATTTTTGACAAAGTAGCGAAGAATCGATTCGTTGGATAGAGTTTGTATCTTTGTAATAATTGATTTTTTAATCCATATTTAATAGTATAGTATAGTATTTTCAATTGAAATTTTGTCATTTAATTCACCGTTTAATTCAGTTCTGTTCGGAATTCTTCTGCTCATATAATCACGTAGTTACACATATAGTGATTGATATAGCAATCAATAAATACAATTAATATTTATTACGTATACTAATTAATACTGTATTTTTATCATATATAATAATTAATTATTTAATATAATTTAATATAAAATCTCCATAAAAATTTTGTATATTCGAATTTATTATTTAATTTTTATTATTAAATTATTTAATTTTAATTTTAATTTAATTTATTATTGTCTAGAGATAAAACGAGGTGGATTTATAAAACTATAGCAGCTTCGATCCCTTGGGAAAATATAGAAAATTATAGTTTATTATAATTTATTATAAAGGTTAGAACTTTGTTAAGTTATAGTATAATTTGCAATAAATCTACATAAACGACTGAATAAAAAATGTCGAATAGAATTCCTTTGAGCTTTTGAGAAAATCGATTGCAAATTTATGTGTTCAACTGTATTTAACTATAGTCTTTACTACGCTGACTTTGCAAATGTTATCGTATTCGCTAAGTGAAAATACACACGGAGGGAATTGGCATGGCGAAAATCAAATAGAGGTGGTTAAATACCCGTATTCGTGTCTCTGAGTTAGTTTTCGAATGAAATTGAGATAAAATAACGAAAGTAATCGGATTTTTGAAATATTTTTCACCACAATGTTACACGTTTCACATTTTACATTTTCGTTTATATTTAACTTTCTCTATTTCACATTTTATATTCTGAATTTTTAATACTTAACCCTTTGCACTCGATGATTTTTTGGCGAAAGAAAAGTAAGAGTTGAATAATTATAGAAATAAATAAAAAATTATAGAAAAATTAATAGAAACAAATAAATAATTATATATATATATTATTATAGAAATAATTAATACGTAGAATTATTTGATTTCGATACCTCGTACACCGTTCCATTATCTTAAATTTATTAATTAATATCGATCTTCGAAATTTTATCAAATTGCGACTGAAGGGGGCCTCTCGAGTGCAAAAGGTTAATATTTCTAATTGGTCAATCGGACAACTATAAAACGAAAATTCCGTGTTTATAATATGCAATTAATACGAAAATTAATTTTCTGTAAATGAAATCGAAGAAGACCCTGATTCATAATATTATGTACCATAAATATAAAGTGTCATTTTTTCAAATTTGAATTTTCTTTTTAAAATCAAGTTTCGAATAAGAAAAGGTTTCTTTTGCATCTTTATTTTATTTATTTTGCATTTTCATCTAGAGATAAAAATATTATCAACAGCACACGAGTGATTAGTAACGAGGCTAATTTAGAACAAGTATACTGTAGATTATATAGTAATCTTTCACTATGAAACCTTAAAAAATTATTTTTTTTTTCTTATTTCTTTCTTTAAATTTTAAAAACAGAAAACTACTTAATTATTTTAATCTTTTAATTGAATACAGGTTTATATTTAGAAATACAGCCAAATCACGATTGTTTTGACCTCTTTATCTCGAAAATTTTTAAAAAACGTATATTATATTCATTTTCTCTATATATTGAAATAATTCTTGCAAATAACTCGAATTATTTATTTTTGCAAATTTATATGTGTCTTTTTACCTATGTAAATCTAGTCAATCTAGAATAGACAGAGTTCAAGACAGAGTTGACCAAGTCAGAGTATACGAGTACTAGTATACTAGTATACAATGTATATCAATAGTATATACTAGCCCTTTGCACTCGAGAGTCGTCTTTCAGTCGTCATTTGATAAAATTTCGAAGCTCGATATTAATTAATATATCAAATTTAACCTTCTATGGACCGAATATATATTTTTCTTGACTATAAGAATTGTATGTAACGTAAAATCAACAAATATCAATCGATAAATTCAGCAGTTTTGACAATTTTGTTATAACGAATTCATATTGAAAGTTTGAATTAACAACGTTTGTACTATTGTGCCAAGATAATGTGCAATAGATAGACAAGATAATTTCCCACGCCATCTTGTGGGAAAAAGGTCATAGGGGCCATAGAGGACCTAACCTATCATGATCGAATAACCGGTAAATGAAAAAGAATTAGAATTTTTAAAAATGGATGCACGGGAGGTATTGTAAAAATAATTATAAATATATGGAAAGAAAAATCGTGAATTAGAGTGATGAAGACGACAACGTTGAATGCAGTATTTAATAAAATACCCATATATTAGCATGTAACTTGAAAGTTACAGGGGCCCATAGAGGATTAAAATAATGTAACAATGTGCGAGATATCGCAATTAAATAATTCTACGTGTTGATTACTATGCGATTTCTTAGTTACTGTTCAAAAAATATCATCAGCCTTATGGCAGAAAATTTTTCAACTCGTACCCTTCTTTAGCCAAAAAATCGTCGAGTGCAAAGGGCTAGTATAACTATATAACTAGTATAACTAGAATAGCTAGTGTTCTAAGTTATATGTTATTGAAATCTCAGAAATCAATAATTCTATGGTCTGTTTCATAGATTTACGTCTTAGAGACTCTCGATTATGTAGAATAAGATTAAAAGTAAGACGACGTTTAATGCTTCTAATATGCCAATTTTAAAAAATTTTAAACATTTTTTGGTTTTTCTCGAAAACCATTTACTACGAAGAGAAATCACGTGGGAACGAAAAAGCGTGTAATAATGGTATTTTATGGGATTATTACAAATTGAAGATTCGAATGGTCCGATTCGTAGCGATTTGGACCCCGAAAATAATTTGTTATGGAAATTACTAGAATTTGAATTCTTACAATTTTATAAGTGAAAAACCGTCTTTGTTTTCTACTACAAAAATATCTAAATAGAAATTTAATCTAGGGGTGTGAAGATTCAGGATTTGCCTTTTATATTGATCCCATAAATATGGTTCTACGATATTTTTTAACGAAATTATAGTTGTCCGAAGATTAACTTAGTACAGATTCAGCTAAAATGATATAAAATACTTAAGTATTGAAAAAGCCTGTTAACTTTGTTGATGTCTACTTGAAAACCTGAAGTTTAATGCAAAAGGAAGTGAGTAAATATTCCAATATCCAGTCACTTTTGTCTCCTTATTAATTAGGATACAGAAGTCTCTATTGTAGTAAAAAGTAACTATAACGAAATTATGATTGTAGAAAATATTTTCCACATATAATTATAGAAATAACTATACCATATAACTATATCAGTATCCAATCACTTTTGTCTCCTTATTAATTAGGATACAGAAGTCTCTATCGTAATAAAAAATAACTATAACGAAATTATAGTTGTGTAAAATATTTTCCACATATAATTATAGAAATAACTATACCATATAACTATATCAGTATCCAATCACTTTTGTCTCCTTATTAATTGGAATACAGAAGTCTCTATTGTAATAAAAAATAACTATACCATATAACTATATTCTATGCTATATAATTATAGGATATAATTATACAAATAATCGTATATAGTTATCTTGACAAGGTTTATAATATATAAATATAACTGCAGAGAATATTTGATAATATTTAAATTTCACTTCGGTGATAAATGGAGAATGCAAGAAGTGGAAAAAATGAACGTTATATCTAAGTTCTAGCCATTTTTGTGCGAAAATAATTTCTTATGAGAAGGAGTATACTTGATTTGGTTAAGCTATCTATATCCGGAACTACGTAAGTATATTCTTGGGACTTGGAAAACGAGTAATATGACGATATGACGAATGGAAATTCGCGTTTGGCCTAAGATATTTCGAGCACTTACTACGACTACTATCTACGTACGACTACTACCTATGCGATAACGAATTGCATATTATCGAGGTACAAAAATAACTACAATTCCGTATCAATGTCAAATAGGATACATGTGTAAATGAACCTGTTCTTATCATATTCTATTTTATCTTATCCTATGTAATCCCATATAATAAAAATTGATAATATATAAATGTAAATTATAAATCAATAACATAAGTTATTATATATAATATATATTATATCGTTATGTTTATT
>NW_016908500.1:1450466-1463661 GCF_001483705.2 Eufriesea mexicana | reverse complement strand
ATAATATCAATATATAAAATATAAATATATGTTAAAATATATATAATAATAATATATCTGTGATAATAAGTATATATTAAATTAATTGCAAAAATAATATATTTCTGCAATATATATAAATTCCTATCACATACTATGAAATGTATAATATATACTTCGAATTTACTATATAATTAATATGATTAATATCATACGAAGGATACAATCATAATAATAATTAAAATTTAAATACGTTTAAAAGGAAACCTCATTGAAGAATTTAATCCCAAAGCTATCAATCCGTATTATATAATTTAATATTCTACACATACGCAAACGATAATAATTGAAGTAATATCACAAAGACAAACACTAATTGTTACCAATTAGTTTTCTATCGAAATAATAATTAATATTAATTGTATCTAAAGCAGCTGCAAATTTTCATGAATTTCAACATGAAAACATCTGAAACCAGTCATTTCGATTGATTTCTTGGTTGTTGCGTAAAATAAAAGAGAAGAAGATAGGAAAGGAAGAGAAATTTACCTTCCATAATATCGAATGATACCATTGGTCCCTCGTATAAGCATTACTCGCTTGGAGAAGAAGAGAACTGTTAGGCAGAAATATGCTAAGGCAGCTCTCGTAAGTAGGATCCCATCTAGTAACAGCATATTTTCGTATGTCTGACATGCTACTATACGGTATTGGTTGTCGAAAAAATCCCGTTCGCTGAAACAGAATAATTGTTTACTTAGAATAATTTTAGAAAATACTACGATCAATGATGTTACTTAAAAATTTATATTTTTAAAATTAGCTTGTATCGTTTGAATCATTTTATTACTAATTATGATTTCATCTTTAAAATTTGTAGAAAATTTTACAAGTTTTCAAGGATGATGTGCATATGCGAGCAAAATGTTTTTTTATATTTAGCATGAAAATCAGGATAATCTGATACATATATTAACGAATTAATTTTTATAGTTTTCGTGGATTATTTTAATGATTTATAATTAATAGTAAGTAATTTTAATGTAGTTTAACCCTTTGCGTTCGACAATTTTTTGGCTAAAGAAGGGTACGAGTTGAAAAATTTTCTGTTATAAGGCTGATGACATTTTTTGAGTAGTAAATAAGAAATTGTATAATAATTAACAAACAAAATTATTTAATTTCGAATATCTTGCACACTGTTACATTATTTTAAATTTGATATATTAATTAATATCGAGCTTCGAAATTTTATCAAATGGCGACTGAAGGGCGCCTCTCGAGTGCAAAGGGTTAACTCGAATATCATTTAAATGGAAACTATAATTATTTTTTATTTTAAAATAAATAATTTCATCGTTATAAAATGAAGGAACAGATTTTAAGTGTTTTCATACTTTTTATATTAATATTTAAATTCTAGTTCCAGAAATGATACAAAATACCTTAATATCAAATTTAAATGTCCAATAAAATATAAATTTTACGCTTGCTTCAGAGTCGTTTCAATGACAAATGCAATATTTGAACTCTCAGAATTTAATTTCAATTTACGGGATTGCAATATCGCAGATTTCAAAATTTAATATTCTACATATTAAATTTCAAATAATTAAATATGAAATATATAAAATACATAAGATATAAATATAAATTGTAAATGTATATGAAAATATAAAAAACAAATTATAAATATATAAAAGAACAAAAAATAATAATTAAATATAAAATATATATTTAAACATACAAAAATCACTATTTCAAATTTCTTCATATAAATAACTTTTTTCTAATCCTTTTTAATAGTGTTAGTTAATCGATCAACAACATATAATCTGCGTCAGAAAATTTTCAATTATAATACACGATATTAATTAGTTACAATATTACAGTAGCAATGACAGTATATTGATAAATGGACCTAGTATTATATATTACATAATTATATACCAGACCTAGTATTATATATTACATAATTACATACTAGATCTAGTATTATATACTACATAATTACATACTAGACCTAGTATTTATATACTATATAATATACTACATAATAGAATAAATTAATCAAGATTTAACAATATTTAATGTATCAACAGAAACGTTCAGCAATAGAATTGTAAATTAGTCATAATGATACACCGTAATATGAGAAAATGTGAGAATCTGTGATTATACAAAGCAGGCTGTTACATAATATTCGGTAATATAAGAATAAATAATAGTAGTGCTAGTACAAAATAACAAGTTACTCATAATATCGAGCTTATAATTTATTTAGATGCTATCTCAATTACAAGACAACAAGAAAATTCGATATATCTGTAAAAAAAATATAAATAAATGAACATTGTATAATATAATATATTTATTAGTTTATGATAATTTTTCGCAAAATTCGCTTTAACATACGATTTAACGTAAATTAACATTTGTTAAAATTCGTTAAAATAATTTATTCAATTATTATTGAGATAACAGAAATAAAAGTTATTTAATTTTTACCTTTATTTTTGGAATAAAACCAGATGATAACGATACTTTCCAAAAATCTTATTTTCTTTTGAATTAAACTACTTTCTTAACATAAGATTGTCATACAAAGTTCAATAAAAATTTCTTACGATATTTGATTCTTTCTTTTTTTGTTTATAATTTAATTATCATTGTGTAAAGTTCAATTAAGGTTTTTTGGAATGGTTTATAATTTACTTATCATTGTGTAAAGTCGAATTAAGATGTTCAAAATTCTTTTCCTGTCATTTAATTTGTCGTTAGTAGAAAAAATATATTTAACAACCGAGTTGTACCCTACTTTCCTCTATTAATTATTCGCATATAAAGATTGAAAAAGACCAAGAGGTCGAAATATTAATAGAAAAATTTTATATTAAAATAGCAAATCAATGATGATATTGAATAACATTAGAATTAACAAAGAATAATATACAAGAAAGTTCGATGATGAATAATCATAATAAATTAATAATATCAAGCTAACCAAGAATTCCATCATTATGCCCATATTTTAATCGTATACAGTTTGACGTTTAAATAAAAAAAAAACCACAATAAAATAACAAATTAATCGTACTATCAAGCATAATAAATAACGAAGAAGATTAATAAATGACAAACGAATAAAAATAAATTACAATACGAAACAGCATATTATGACGAACAATAAAGTGTCATAAGAAAAATCCAATAATGAAATTAATGACAGCATCAGACAGTCCACTAATGAAGAATAATGTGCCTACTATAAACAAAATTTATCGACTTATATTAAGACTATAAAACTTGATAGGTTGATAAAGATGATTAATATTAGAATTTATCGACTGTGATATAAATATAGTATGCATAGATAACAATAATTAAAATCATATGATGTGAAAAGATGGCAATACATATAATATATAATGTATAATATATAATATATAATATGTAATGTATAATGCATAATATATAATATATAAATAATATATACAGGGTGTTGCAGTAAAAACTAACATATTCGTTACCTTTTTAATTATAAAACCAACAGAAAAATATTCAAATAAAAATTATGTAATATTAATTTTTGTCACTGACAACCTATGTACGTTTCTGTTTATCATCTAATAATAGCTCTCAAAACCAGTACAAATACCTACAATAAAATATAGTATATAATATAATAGATATATAATTTACATATCTATATGTATTATATTTAAGCTATATATTTAATATATATTTAATTATATATATTACATATTTCATTTAAAAAAATTCTTTAAGTATATATATATAATTATATACAATTTCTACTTCATGAACAACACTAATGTTCATATACAATATTGTATTATTGCGAGCTGAGAAGGACTTCAGCAATGGAAATAGTAATAAGAGCGGTATCTGGTTTGGCTCGACCGTCTAGGTGATGTCTGGAGTGCGCGTGGACGGACGAGTGACCACGTGCAGGGATTGCATGGATGAGATACTTATGACCGAGTCGAGTACAAGCAACGAACGAAAGTCTAGGAATGTGTCCGAGTGTTTGAAGTACCTGGCCAACCGAGAGCTAGGTCGCGTGGGAAATGAGTGACCAACGAAGAGAGCTTGCGTATGAAAAGAGAGAGTGTTGACTTCAACACGTTAAGTGCCACGCTGGTCCCCAGGGGCCGGCGCTAGACTTTCCGTTCGGGCCCGGCCGGACCTCGGGAACCGGCCCAGACTAGGACCCAGAGGTGCTAACTTTTGGTGTTAACCCTTTCGCGACTACGGATGACTATAGTCACCAGCCACGAGACGCCATCTACACACGATAGGTGACTATCGTGTCACCGGACACAAAAATTGAGTAAAAAGTTAAGACAAGTGTTACCGTTTCGCTTAGCTCTCTTCGCAAATAATTGCAAGCTCTTCGCCATCTTTGGACCTAACGTTTAGGAATTCCTATTATGACAATTGGTACAGTATCTGAGTTTTATGAACACTCGCCCGCCGCCGGTGCCCACTTGACGGTTCAGTCTGGGCCTGAACGGAACGACAAGCAAAACGTGCTGGGCACTTTACGTGTTAAATAAAAGTACAAAGGCAAGGCAGAATGCATGCAGTCGAGTCATAGTGAATAGAGAATCGTGTGTTTGAGAGTTAGACTTCAAGAATTGAGGGAAACATGGTGTAGTATTTTAGTTCCACGAGACGCCATCTACACACGATAGGTGACTATCGTGTCACCGGACACAAAAATTGAGTAAAAAGTTAAGACAAGTGTTACCGTTTCGCTTAGCTCTCTTCGCAAATAATTGCAAGCTCTTCGCCATCTTTGGACCTAACGTTTAGGAATTCCTATTATGACAATTGGTACAGTATCTGAGTTTTATGAACACTCGCCCGCCGCCGGTGTCCACTTGACGGTTCAGTCTGGGCCTTACGGTTCGGCAAATCTGTCTTAAGTTCTACCAATCGCACACGACTTACATGAGGTGTCGTACCTATTAGAAAAATATAATTCGGGAAAAGTTAATTTAATAAATTACAAAAGCACGAGTGAGAAATTAAAAACAAACAAATGATTAAAACTAAATATTTATTTATATTAATTTAAACATGAAACAATAAAGGTTAATGATTGAAATGGGGCACATCAACAAACTATGGGCGTGACACGTGGTATTCACATTTGGCCCGGCCGACATACCACGGGCCAGGCCCGTGATAGTCAGTTTTGGCCCAACCGATGTACTACGGGCCAGGCTCGTGATAATCAGTTTTGGCTCGAAAACCTGACCACGAGCCTCACACGTCGTTGCAGGCCAAAGGATTAAACGCGCAAATCTCTGTCTGCATAGGATTTATCTAGCATTAATCCTACAATATTGATGTTTAATAATTTCATGAACAAATACCCTAAATTCAATTATTTCTCTAATTTGATAGTTTTAGCATATGAAGTCCTTTGCGATACAAATCATATTAGATTCTTTCATTCAATATCTGATTTTACTTTTTATTTTTATTTTTATTTTCACACTACATTATCGGCTATACATACAATAATAATTATATTATAATAATTGTTGAATAATAATTATAAGACATCGTATAATTCTGAGTCAGCGATAATATACATAAACTGACACAAAATGAAATATCCTAGCCTTCGTAAAAACCAGTTCAAACATTATGGTTATTTGATACACGCATCGAGGAGGATGCATGTAACAAGAGAAATTTAAGTGAAACACGAAATTCAATGCGAACTCGATACATGCGTCGAGTAAATCACTTGACACCGGAATAATATTGACCGAGCGGTTACCTGATACGTTTCCATGCATTAAGTCAAAATATTTGCAGTCAACTTTTTCAAAGAACTCTTCATTTGCGATCTATCATTCGACCTAACCTAACAAAACAAAACAAAAAATCGAACGAAACAGAATGGTCAATCCAAATCAATACAAAATCGAAAAAATTTACGAAAATAACAGACTGATCAGGATTTATGTAACAGTGTCAATAATTATGAAAGTGATCTAAGATGAAAAATTCTAAAGGACCGATTTTATCGCTCATTTTTGATTGCATTCATTTACATTACAAGCGTAAAACTATTCTTTCCAAAATAGCAAAGAATCGTTAGATCGAATTTGTACTTTTGTCGTAATTAATATTACTAATTTATTATACGTATAAAACACGAGATGTTTAATATTTCGAGAAGAAAAATACAGCGAGTGTAAAATGTACTCGTACACCCAGGAAAATTGTTACAAAATGAAGAAGAAAATAAAGAAAAATGCGATTTGAATTTGCAAAAATAATGGGTTATACGAAAAATTTAATGTGCTTTTTACCATCAGTATGAAACGATTGAATCAGAAAATGAATAAAAAATAACAATAAACGTTACTCAAAAATGATAAAATCGTTTAACACAGAAAAAAACGGTGACCATAAATAAACAATAATTTTTAATTATTTCATTTAAAAAAATTCTTTAAGTATATATATATAATTATATACAATTTCTACTTCATGAACAACACTAATGTTCATATACAATATTGTATTATTGCGAGCTGAGAAGGACTTCAGCAATGGAAATAGTAATAAGAGCGGTATCTGGTTTGGCTCGACCGTCTAGGTGATGTCTGGAGTGCGCGTGGACGGACGAGTGACCACGTGCAGGGATTGCATGGATGAGATACTTATGACCGAGTCGAGTACAAGCAACGAACGAAAGTCTAGGAATGTGTCCGAGTGTTTGAAGTACCTGGCCAACCGAGAGCTAGGTCGCGTGGGAAATGAGTGACCAACGAAGAGAGCTTGCGTATGAAAAGAGAGAGTGTTGACTTCAACACGTTAAGTGCCACGCTGGTCCCCAGGGGCCGGCGCTAGACTTTCCGTTCGGGCCCGGCCGGACCTCGGGAACCGGCCCAGACTAGGACCCAGAGGTGCTAACTTTTGGTGTTAACCCTTTCGCGACTACGGATGACTATAGTCACCAGCCACGAGACGCCATCTACACACGATAGGTGACTATCGTGTCACCGGACACAAAAATTGAGTAAAAAGTTAAGACAAGTGTTACCGTTTCGCTTAGCTCTCTTCGCAAATAATTGCAAGCTCTTCGCCATCTTTGGACCTAACGTTTAGGAATTCCTATTATGACAATTGGTACAGTATCTGAGTTTTATGAACACTCGCCCGCCGCCGGTGTCCACTTGACGGTTCAGTCTGGGCCTTACGGTTCGGCAAATCTGTCTTAAGTTCTACCAATCGCACACGACTTACATGAGGTGTCGTACCTATTAGAAAAATATAATTCGGGAAAAGTTAATTTAATAAATTACAAAAGCACGAGTGAGAAATTAAAAACAAACAAATGATTAAAACTAAATATTTATTTATATTAATTTAAACATGAAACAATAAAGGTTAATGATTGAAATGGGGCACATCAACAAACTATGGGCGTGACACGTGGTATTCACATTTGGCCCGGCCGACATACCACGGGCCAGGCCCGTGATAGTCAGTTTTGGCCCAACCGATGTACTACGGGCCAGGCTCGTGATAATCAGTTTTGGCTCGAAAACCTGACCACGAGCCTCACACGTCGTTGCAGGCCAAAGGATTAAACGCGCAAATCTCTGTCTGCATAGGATTTATCTAGCATTAATCCTACAATATTGATGTTTAATAATTTCATGAACAAATACCCTAAATTCAATTATTTCTCTAATTTGATAGTTTTAGCATATGAAGTCCTTTGCGATACAAATCATATTAGATTCTTTCATTCAATATCTGATTTTACTTTTTATTTTTATTTTTATTTTCACACTACATTATCGGCTATACATACAATAATAATTATATTATAATAATTGTTGAATAATAATTATAAGACATCGTATAATTCTGAGTCAGCGATAATATACATAAACTGACACAAAATGAAATATCCTAGCCTTCGTAAAAACCAGTTCAAACATTATGGTTATTTGATACACGCATCGAGGAGGATGCATGTAACAAGAGAAATTTAAGTGAAACACGAAATTCAATGCGAACTCGATACATGCGTCGAGTAAATCACTTGACACCGGAATAATATTGACCGAGCGGTTACCTGATACGTTTCCATGCATTAAGTCAAAATATTTGCAGTCAACTTTTTCAAAGAACTCTTCATTTGCGATCTATCATTCGACCTAACCTAACAAAACAAAACAAAAAATCGAACGAAACAGAATGGTCAATCCAAATCAATACAAAATCGAAAAAATTTACGAAAATAACAGACTGATCAGGATTTATGTAACAGTGTCAATAATTATGAAAGTGATCTAAGATGAAAAATTCTAAAGGACCGATTTTATCGCTCATTTTTGATTGCATTCATTTACATTACAAGCGTAAAACTATTCTTTCCAAAATAGCAAAGAATCGTTAGATCGAATTTGTACTTTTGTCGTAATTAATATTACTAATTTATTATACGTATAAAACACGAGATGTTTAATATTTCGAGAAGAAAAATACAGCGAGTGTAAAATGTACTCGTACACCCAGGAAAATTGTTACAAAATGAAGAAGAAAATAAAGAAAAATGCGATTTGAATTTGCAAAAATAATGGGTTATACGAAAAATTTAATGTGCTTTTTACCATCAGTATGAAACGATTGAATCAGAAAATGAATAAAAAATAACAATAAACGTTACTCAAAAATGATAAAATCGTTTAACACAGAAAAAAACGGTGACCATAAATAAACAATAATTTTTAACAAAATATTTAAAATATAAAATATTGAATATTAAAATATTAATTTTTATATTAAAATATAAAATACTGAATTAAAGGAGTATCGATCTAGATAAACTATAGTAAAAAATTATTATCTTAAATAGTTTTTTATCACGAATTTCTACGATTTCGTAATTTTTACGAATTTCTTCTTTATTTTGTAACAATAATTTCCAAATTATTCTTTTTTTACGATATATCTGTTCTAGAGTTTCTCAAGAACCTCTTATTTACGAAAAAATAATTAGAAAACTATAAATTTTACAGAAAAATATTCGAAATTGTTGGGTATTCGAATGCTTTTTACACTCACTGTGTGGCTTGGACCAGTTTTGATTTAAAATTACTATTTTCACCGAAATTCTTTTACCAAATTACAACGCGAAATCCATCTTCCATATATCAAATATATCAAAACCAAAAAGAATCGAATAAAACGGAATATCGGATGCAAATTCACATAGGTTTGCTAACCCTGTGCCCTGCGACTTTCAATCATCACTTATCGTCAGCAAAATTCCAAAGATTCAAGTACCGTTTAATCGATGCAAGACAATTTAGAGGAAAAACCGCGGTATTGTCACCCTCACACCCCATATAACGCGCGATAGGACAACGTTTGGCGACCATATGCGCTAGGTACCTAGCATAAGGAGCAGTAATCCGTTTCATCTCTCTGTACGAAAATTGTTTGAAAATATCTGTCTACCTATTCTATCCGACACCCACTCTTGCACCTCAAAATCAATAACACTCGCGACTGAAATTAACCAATAGGATAATATCTAGCCCCACCAGTGGGTTCTCGTGAACTCCAAACTTTGTAATTCATGGAAAAACGGGAACAAATAAACTCTCGCATAGTAAACACGTTTCGACAACGAGGCATTGTCTATTACCAAGATCGATTTAAAATACAGTTCACTATGTATCTTCAAAGAACCATGCTTTCCTTCGAATCAATACGTTATTGATCGTCGTAAACCGAGACCAACCTAGTAACACTTCTATATCAAATTTAGGATAATGTAAACAGTAAAATCCGTATACTATGCGTTGCTGGAAAGGAGTCATCTGAGAAACTTGTAGGACCGAATCCCCAGCAGGCAAAAATAGAGTAAAACGCTGTCCTTATTGGTAGAACTGATCCCTTCCTATTAGCCCGGTCATAGAACACCGTGTGACGAAGAAAGCGAACGAAGCATCGAGACAAAGCGAGACAGGCGCAAGAAATAGGCGCAAGAGCGTAGACTCATCCCAAAAACATATTAACTTCAGATTCTTCCGATGAACACACGATTATTTGCAATTACTAATTACTAATTAGCATCTTGATTAACTTTTCATCGCATTATGCGGCAAACGTGATGTACTATACACATATTTTTTATATTTATGTTGTATCGTATGATTTTTTTAAACGGTTATCTAGTACGATGCAATTATATAATTAATTTATCATAAAAAATACATCTTAAATTTTAAATCAATTTTCATAAATGACGTTAATTATTATTACTTTTGCACTTCTTTACTTTATAAATCTTTGAGCTATTGTCATCTGATTTCTTATCCGACTCACTGCTTTGTATTTCCAATTCTAGGTCTTCAGTTGCGTCTTCTATTATTCCATCTTTCGTCCAATATTCGTGTTCCAGTGTTTCTACGTGTTTACAAAATCCTTTCCAATCATATGGTGTCGTTTCGTTTATTGCCTGACGTAGTAGTGCTTCCAATTCATTGTAAGTTAGCTCTGAGATAACGTTTCTTTCGCGGATGTCTTACGCCTATGTTAACGAATCAGGGTACCGAACTTGGTGATAGTAGTTTTGGGAGTGTCATAGAAAAGTGGGTATTACTAATGAGAGTATAGGCGGTACTAGTGGAATACACCTCTTACTCCGCAACCGAACGAGATGACTTCTTTTCAGCAACGCACAGTACGTAAGTTTGCACGCGATTTCTTTCCACGTTACTGCCAAAAATGTCATCGATCTCGTAACAGAGGAGTTCACAGTGACTTCGTCCCTATAGTCGAAAGGTCTTCGAGTAAAATGAGTTAATAACAATAACTTGCTCTACTGCAGCGAAATCCAACATGGAGATAGTAAAAGGCGTACAAACAAGAGCAGTGAGAAAAATCTGAAGTGCACGCTGGTATGTCTGTATCGAGGACACGGAGAGATGGAAATTGGAAACTGCACCCGATGGTATTGGACCAGGCTGGAAAAAATCCCAGCATGTCAGAATGTTTCGGAGGACTTGCGAAAGTTAGGAGGGTCATCATCAAACATTCCAGACTATTGACCTTCTACGTCTGATCCAACAAACTATTAATCACACTCCACGCTCTCGCACTCTTGAACGCTGGTACCAAGATACGTAAAAACGAGAAACACTCGCGCGTCGACGAACTGGAGGAATTACGAGTAGAATGAATATAATACTATATGTAAAACATGTAAAAAATGTAAAAATTGTTAAGAAGATTGGCATGAATAAAATGATTGAAAGTGATTGAAAAAGAAATTAACTAGTAAACTATGATGAAAAATAACGCTAGGAAACAACTACAATAAGAGCAACGTAGTAACAGAAAATTTCTTCGATTTCACTATAGTGAAATTTCTTTTCCTCTTTCGCTATATCAAAGAATCCTCGAGTGCAAAGAGTTAATAACAATAAATATCTTACTATTAAAGTATAGTGAGAACTGATATTATAAAATGACTGTGATAAGAACATGGTAACAGAAAATTTCATCATCGTGACCTCACTATAGTGAAATCTCCTTTCCCCTTTCCAAAGAATCCCAAAGTGCAAAGAGTTAATAACAATAAATATCTTACTATTAAATTACGGTGAGAACTGACAATAAGAAACAACTATGTCGCAGAAAAATTTATCGTGCCTCGCTAAAGTACTATACAAACCTAAGGACGAAAAGATTTTGTATACCCTCTTTCTCCATAATAAAATATCTTCGAGTACAGAGTTAATAACAATAAATAACTTTCTATTAAATTGCGGTGAAAACTGACACTATCAAACAACTATAAGAAGAACATAGTAGCAGGAAAATTGATCGTGTCTCGCTATAACGAGCACTCTAAGACTGAAAACAAAAACTTAGGTTAGAAGATGAATATTCCAAGCTAGTCGACTGCTGGCACCCTAATTTGCCTGCATAAAACGCGAAGACGTGTTGGCGTGAAACTGCAAAAGCTGCAACGCGTGCGGTTCTCGTCACGTAAACACATGCATGAGAACAGACAAAAGGGAGGTGCACGTGCGTGCGCGTTTGTGTGCCTCACTTGCGTCAAAGCCGACCCTGAATGCGTCTCGCGCCGCTTCAGATTACGCTTGTATCGTGAAAAAGGCAGCTCGATTCATTTTTCTGTTTTTCATTCCTTTCCCTTTTTGTCTGGTCACCTGGTACAGTAACGACGAGTCACAATCTGGTCATACATTTTGTTTCTCGATAGAAAATTCTTATCTATCTCGGCACTCGCCGATTTCGAGGCAAACGCCAATATGGCGGCCGGCGAGTCGCTTCGAGCGGAACTATCGAAAGTTCCATTATCTCTTGAGAACGTAAATATACGAAAAGGAAGCCTCTGTTCCGGTTAAATTTACCGGCAATTGCTACGTAATAAGCGAATTTTTATTTTGAGAAGGTCGATGAAGATGAAATAGACAGGAAGTAGACGAATGAGGTTATTCGGAGATATGGACTAAGTCCCGAAAATTATAACTATCGAGATATCAAGAGTTTCGTGCTTTGAATATGTGACGAATTAAAAAAATAATTAACAGAAAGCCAAAAACTCGATGTGACGATTTTATTACTTTATCTGACAAAGAGGATTTTATTTTATAGGAATGTAAATGAATGCAACAGAAAATAACCGATAAAATCGTTTCCTTTAGATCGTTCATATAGATCATTTTTATAATTACCAATACGAGTAATAGGGAAAATTTTGATTGGTTGATATCAGTTAGTCAGAGTCAGGGATTTCCTATGGAATTTCCTATGGCATTTCCTATGGAATTTCCTATTGCATTTCCTATGATCAGGGATTTCCTAACACTAAATCTATTAATACCGAATTTAACATTAAATTTAATTGCATACACACACACATACATATACATATATATGTGTGCATATATATATATTCACTATAAATTAATCAGAAAAATATCTCAAAATTTAGAAGAATGATTATTTCAAACAAAAGTTGCAAGATTTTTTGAAGGTAAAAAACAACTATACTATATATTTCTAATTTATTGTTCGTTTTTAAGGTGATTTGAAGCTTAAATTTATTTCCTTAAATTGAACCTTATATTTTTTTCTACATATTTTTACAGAATATATATTGAATTAAATATAT